>NW_024868209.1:26163-35102 GCF_013358625.1 Macadamia integrifolia | reverse complement strand
GGGGGGGGGGGGGGGGTGGTTGTTTGCATGTTGATTGAGTCTCTCTGAAAGTTCCTGCATTTTTCTTAGGTACTACTGGTTTTCTCAGGATCGTTAGAAAATTTAGTCATTGCTTTTTGTTTTTAAATTTTTGGGGTGAAAATTCTTTTCTGCATATGCTGGTGTCATAGTTGAAGCAAGCTATAATATTGTGTAAGACTAATATCTTTTACCAAGTAATTGACCAACTGTCACTGTTCACTGATATGAATCTCTCCAAGAATTTGTATTGTGTCTAAGAAAGAATTTATACGTCAGTTGTAGATTGTAGTTCAAGTTCAGAACTGAGATTGAGGCTCCCTTTGTTTCTATGTAGGTGCTTCCCCCCACCCCGCCCCTGGGGCGGAAAAATGAGCTGTTAGCAACAGCTGTACATTCATTATCAACTTTATAGAAATAAGTATTAAAAGGAATAGTTGATGATCAGTATTTATATGAGCAACCCAGTGCACAAGGCTCCCACTTCTTGATCAGTATTTATACGGTCCTACTTAAATGGAAACCTCTATGTTGCAAACTTAATTATCATCTAAATCCCTGAAGTAATAGATGTAACTAGAGTCAATTATTACACCCACCCTTGAAGCTTCAAAATTTTTTGCATTGGTGTGTGGCTGCTAACATCCTTAATACTCTAGGAGGTTTAATTTTTTGATAATTAAGTGGTGAAGAACCTAGTTTTGAAGAAAGTTGTACTTAGATTCAAGTAGTCTTTGTAATATGGTTCAATTGATGTTATTTTTGTGGCATTAGGAAGCAAATTTCCGATTGCCTTATAAATCTGCAATCAAAAACTTTCTTTGTTGGAGATAATAATTACTTGATTAATATTTCAGGAGCTTGGATGATGTTCGGATGAATCTTGAAGTTCTCAAGTATTGTGCAACAGTTTTGTTCTTGGTAACCTTGCAACTCTGAAGCTGTAACAACTATGTTTTTAGTAATGATAATACATTATGTTACTTACATTTGCTATCAATTTATGGCTATCTCAATTCTCCTGTAGTAATTTAACTTGTCTTATGGTGCATTCATCGATTCTTTTGCCCACATTATGTGCTCACACCTTATTGTACATTTATTGTTTAATTTCCATTAAGTTTTCGACAAGCATTTGTTTCTTCCCTCTTTTAAGTGGAATATCAGTTTTATCATACGGTTTTCTGTACAGTTCATATGTCTCTGCGTCCCTCTGAGTTTCTTTGGCACTGCAATTGTCAACCATACTTTACTACTAAGTACATGGTACTGTCAAGATTTTGTATAGCCTATCATATGAAGATTTTTGTGGTCTACCAAATCTTGACTGTTATCTGCAATGTCCTACTTTAGCGTTGCTTTTACTTTCTCTAACTTTTATTTATATATTTATTCATGCTCGGGGGGTGGGGAGGGGGATGACTTCTAGTAGTACATGCTTATTCTGTTTTCCTTCTGATTTCTATGTGAAGATTTCAGTCTTCGGTGAGTCCTATATATTAATGGAGTGTGACAGTGTGGTCCTTGACCAAAATGTGTTGAATCTTGAAAACTGACATGCACACATTTCAAATTGAAATAGTCACTGACCAACAATGGATGTAGTTTCTGATGATAGGAACCTGGGCACCATTATCTCAATCATAAACTTCATACCTGCAAGATGTCAGGTCCTGCTGAGGAGAATTGCTCTGTCAGGAATTTAATCCAACTGCACGGTCCTGGCCATCCAATCTTTTGCAATTTCTTTTTGGATGGTCTAAGAAAAAGGAGTCTTCTAGTACAGTACAAATTTTATTGATTAGATGTTAATGCCATTTAAAAAGTTGATTTATGGCTTTGTGCCTACCTGCAATCCATCCTCTTTTGTTGCGCTAGTTGATAGACAGTACTAGTTTAATTAGGCCAACAATATGAACTACCTCATTACATGGGAGCTCAAAGGCTTGCTGGTTCGCATATAATGGAGCTCTACATTTTCTGCAGGAGTCGAGCCTCCCAGATATATTTACAGCTAACAGTTGGGTCTCTCCAAATGCTACTACGAGGAGTCGTGGCAATGGAAAGGCTTCACCTCAGGAAAGAAAAAAAAATGTGTCTACACCCTCACGTGACAGGGAGCAAAGATTATTGCCTTTGAATGGAAACGTTGAGGCAGAGGTACAAGACAACTTTGAATTCAATATTTCTCAATCAGACCATTTCAACATGAGCCAACTCATTGATCAAATGAAAGTGGAGAATTTGCAAGTGGGTGACAATATGGAAGCGAGACCCGTGACAGAGTCTTCTGGGATATCTTCCACTCCGATGGCAACTGAGGGTTGCAGTGGCTATGCTTGCTTCTTAGCACCAGAGGAAGTCTCTGTTCCTTCTATAAGGGCATCCTATGTCCCATTTTATCGAGGCCAGAGGATACAACTATTGCACAAAGATGTCCTCTTTCAGCTATGTTGTACAGGTTTGAGGGTGCGTTTTGGAGTAAGCTCAAAGTTTCTTGACCAAGCTGGTAGGCCAAGATTGAGTATAGTGGTTGATGCACCATCAAGCCTATGTCAGGTTCTAGATGGGTGCGACCATGTTTCACAAAAATTGAATGTGGACTCTGGTAGCAGCTCCGAGTGGAGGCCCATAGTGAATAGGAAGCATGGCTTCTTAAATTCTCCAACTATCCGACTAAAGTATGTATTAATATCCATGAACTCTAGTTTGTTGCTTTTTTCTTAAAATCAAGTTTTCAAGGGCCATAAAATAAAATATGTTGTTTGTTGAAGTTCTCTCTGGAAAACTAATTGTGTTTTGTTGTTGCCACAGCATACCGACCGTAATAAATGGGGACATTGCCATCTATGGGACAGAAATATACCAGAAAGAAGCTTCAGACAATGCCCAAAGACTTGTGTTCAGTAGATTTGATCCAGCTGAACTTGATTCCTTACTTCTTCCGGGGGCTTTGGTGGATGCTTACTTCTCCTTGGACGTGTATGATTATCAGCAGTATGCTGGCATTCGATTAGTGGCAAAGAAGTTGATCGTTCATTCCAGGTAGTTGGAGTGAGTATCCAGAAAAGAAGCTCATTTCGATTTCTGCTAGGCCATGAACAGTTTATAACAGTAATTGGATCATATTGACTGCAAATTTCATTATCTTCATTTATCTATTCAAATTATAAAAAGGCATAATTTCAGTTAGAAAATGATGCATGCACCAGGGATATTCTGTCGTAATGTATGGAAGTCATTATGTACCATTTCTTTAACATTACATCAATGGGTTTGATTTATTTGGATCCAGCAAGCTAAAAAACATCATGCAGAACCCACTTTATATATATGTGAAATCTAAGATAAGCCAAAGGATGACTTCTGGTAGTAATTGCGTATCTGTTTTTGTGAAATCTAAAATTTTGGTCTTATAACACTGATCAGTCCTATACATTATTGGAGGATGATAGTGTGGTCCTTAACCAAATTTGTTGGATCCTTGAAAAAACATGTAATTAACATTACAAATTGAAATGGTCATTGGCCAAAGGTGGATGTGGTCTTCGATGATAGGAACACAGACATCATCAACAAAACAATGAACTACATAATCTAACTGCATAATCCTAACCATCCAATCTTTTGCGATTTCATTTTGGATAATCTAAAAGAAAAAAAAGAAGTTTGCTGGTATAAGACAAAATTTATTGATTAGATGTTGACCCCATTTACAAGATTTTTGGCTTAATGCCTATCTGCACTTATTCCCCCCTATTCTTTCAAATGGTCTTATTCGTATCATTGGGGAAGACAAAGCTGATTTGTCAGTTTTTTGAATGTAAATACTTAGTCTTTGATGGATTTCTTTAGTATGGTGAAAGTGTGATATGTTTCTCTAGTTGGGGGTAAGGCGGCTTTTGCCTCCCCTTGTACTCTTCTTAATTATCTTGAACTCTAAACCTCCTGGTGGCTAAGCTCTACTGTACTAGATGCTAGTCTACCCGCTCACCTAACATCGTGTCCAGGGAGCAAAGAATCTGGTTTACAATATACCTATGGTTGAGCTGATCTACGATCACTTTCCCTCGACCCAGTAATTCCACAACTGAGCATCGCGTGGGCTCAGCTTCGCTTACCATTAGAAGGAAGCGTCAATGCTGGGGCGGTAAAAAAACAACTCCATGGACCACGATGAAGGGCCGAGGACAAGAGAGGGAGCTAAAACATAAAATAAGCATATAAAGGTAGCGCGTTCTTGCCTTTGACGCAGCTAAAGGTATGCAACTGATTTGAATACAACATCTCTCAATCAGACCATTTCTCAACATGGATGTTGCAACTCATTGATCAATCAAATGAAAGTGGAGAACATGCAAGCGGATGGTGATATTATGGATGAGAGACCTGCAATAGATTCTTCTAGGTTCTTTTCCACTCCAGAGGAAGGCTATGTTCATTTCCTATAACTAGGGCTATGTTTGGAAGTAGAAGGTTTTTGAATTTAAAGAGAGAGACACAAAAAAATCATCGTATTTTCCTTTCTTTTAGTTTATTTTCTTGATAACCAAACATATCCTAGATGAAGTCTCAGGTTCCTTCTAAAAGGGGCATATCCTATCCTATGGGGTGAAAGAGGACAGGGTTTCTTACAACACCAATCCGACCCTAGGTTCCCAAAACTCAATCCTGGCCCAACCCAACCCGAGGTTCCAAAATCCAACCTTGCGGGGTTCACGCTCCTGGTTGACCTTGGCTGGTCCTATATTTTTTTTCCTACAAAGGGTCACAAATGTTAAGCCTATACTTACCAAATGGGGCTGGGGAGATGTTAAGACTATGGCCAGCCTTTGTCCGCCCCTAATCCATAAATTTGCAGTAAGTAAGGTTGTTAGTTTGATTATAAGATAGATCTTTTAATCACCTGACATCACCACATCTCCCACAAACTAGACATGCCAAATTTTGGCCCAAGTCTTCATGATTGCTACTTTATCTAAAGTTCATATGGCAGGAGACAAAAATATTGCCTATGTAAAGAAAGAAGGTGGGGGGGGGGGGGGGAGGGTGAATAGTCTGATCATTTGATCGGCTTAGCTCAATAGGAAAGAGTATGTGGCTTGTGTAACACACATGATGTGGATTGAAGTCATAAAAATAGTTATGTAATGTTTATGTAACACATGGTGTGGCTTTTTGTAACATATGATGTGGGCCTAGGGGAAAGGGAACACTACTACTAAACATAATAATAGATTAGCGTTAAAATTGGTTGGATTGGGCCAGGAGACCCAGGCCCAACCCAACCCTAGTCAGGATTGGATCGGGCTGGGCTAGATTGACCCTCATAATTGGGTTAGATAGGATTCGGGTTCAAAGTGGGCCAAGACAGGTTCGGACTTACACCCCTAAATCCTATGTCCCATTTTATCGAGGCTAGAGGATAGCGTGCGGTTAATGTGTACCATCAAGTCTATGTTGGGTTCTAGATTGGTGCAATCACTTTTTCACAAAAATTGACTGTATCTCAGAGTTGGAGGCATGCAGTTTGAATCACGCTTTTATTGGTTTTCCTATGACTTATTATTTATTGTTTTTTGATATCGGTTTCTATTTGTAGAACCCTAAACCAAAACCAATTTGATATGAGCACGAACAAGGAGACGGCTTGCAATAGCTCAGCAAGCGACAAAGCTTCGGGGACAACCACCTCAACGGCACCAACATGACACTCTCACAGACGAAGGAAGCGCCCATGCAATTTACGTGGCTATGTGTAGGGGACCAAACCTAGAATTCCATTGGAGAAATATTATCCTTGTCTTGTATCGGTGAGTTGTTAAGCCAAGTAGCTATATAAGATGTGGGGAAAGGGTGTAAGGGATATGAAAAACATATTCTCTCTTCTCCTCTTATCTTCTTCTCAAGGAGGCCACTCAAAATAGCAATTTCACCATCCATTTCCTTCCTGATCTGTAGAGTAAGATCATTAACATATCATTAGTGCTTTCATTGAGAGAGCTGACATGGCCAACGATACTCGATTGTGGCATCTCAATGAGGCCTTTAGGCACTTCAATGACATCAAGACAGCACAAGAGGAGCGGTTGGACTCTATCCATACCACTCTCACCAACCAACAACACTCCATCCCTGAGTTGGTCATGCAATTGATAGCTATGGATGGGAGGCTAGAGCAAGCCTTACGGATCTCAGCAGCTCTGCAAGAAGTACGACCAATTGGGTTGTCTACACCTAACTTCGTTGGGTCGCCCTTACCAGCACCGGCGAAGCCAATCTAGACACGTACGATGAGATTAGACTTTCCTTGCTTTGATGGAATCGATCCGAGTGGCTGGATTTTCAAGGCAGAACGGTTCTTCGACTACCACAGAACCTTTGTCGACCAGCGATTCCTCATTGCATCCTTCCACATGGATGGACCAGCTCTTCAATGGTTCCAATGGATGCACAAGGCGTCTCAATTTTCGATGTGGGCGGCATTCACCTAAGCACTAGAGTTAATTTTTGAACCCTCAGATTTCGATGACTCTCAGTCCACTCTGGCAAAACTCACACAGACTACCACAATGGTAGAATACCAAACTTGGTTCGAGACCTTAGCCAATCGGATAGATGAGGTTCCTCCTTCGTTTCTCATTAGTTGCTTTATCTCTAGTCTGCGTTTCAATATTAGGAATGAAGTGATGGCCTTCCGACTAGCAACCATGGGGCACACAGTAGGGTTGGCTCAGCTACAAAAGTCCAAATTCCTTAAAGCTCGACGCAACAACCCAAGGTCAAGGTTCTAGAGACCATCTTTGCTCCTTGCTCCCTCGCCCCCATCCTTGCCAGCACCTCAACCTTGCATACCTATCAAACGTCGCTCTCCCACTGAAATGCAGCAAAGGCATGACAAAGGCCTCTATAATAACTACGAAGAGAAGTATGCACCGGGGCATCGTTGCAAGACGTGACAACTATTCCTATTGGAATACAAGGAAGGAGATGACTAGCCCGAAACCCTAGATGATACAGGGTAAGATGAAGTAGAACCACTCCTCGCACCAGAACCGATCACCACCAATGAGCTATCCTACCATTCACTCGTGGGAGTACAGTCGCCGACAACACTACACTTTACTGGTTATGTCAAAGGGAAATCGATCTAGGTATTGGTTGATGGAGGGAGTACGTACAACTTCATCCAAAGCCGCATTGCTCGTCACTTGGGACTGGCTGTGGAGACTACTTCCAATGTAACAGTGGTGGTTGGCAGTGGCAGTCGACTCATATGCGAAGGCCTGGTTCGTCACTTACAAGTGAACTTGCTTAACAATTACATTCAAATAGATGCTTTCGTATTACCCCTTTTTGGTGCAGATCTCATATCAGGCGTTCAATGGTTGCTTGGACTGGTTTTTTTACTATAGCAAGCTGACGTTAGAGTTTAGCGAGGGAGACCATCAAATCATCCTGAGAGGAGAACCCTCACCAATCCCTGCTGAGCTACAATGCCATGGTGTGCGGTGAGTACTCGAGATGGGATTAGTCATTGCCATGTATCAACTCGAGCTCCACACATTTGAGATTGCAACGACCCTCTTTGAGGATGGAAAGACCCAAGGGTTACTGCAGCCTATGATTCAGTTTTTACAACCCCCAAGGGCTCCCACCAAACCGGCCTCAGGACCACACTACTCACTTAGCGCCTGGAGCTCCCCCGGTCAACGTGCGACTGTATCGGTACCCACATTTTCAGAAGACTGAGATTGAGTGGCTCGTGGCTGAAATGCTCACAGCAGGCATCATACAGCCAAGCGCCAGCCCGTTCTCCTCGCCAGTCTTGCTCATCAAGAAGAAGGATGGCATGTGGAAATTTTGTGTGGATTATTGGTGTAATACCCCGCTTCTTAAACCCGGTCTGATTTCGTGATTGAACCGGTTTAACCATGCAGGAATCGAGCCAGAGGATATTAGAGCGGGTTCCTTATGGGCTATGATGGCACGGGTGACCTTAAACACCGGCTGGCCCGACAAGTCCGAGCCAGTGCCAGAAGAGACGGGAGTGCCCAAACCGTGTACGTGCACCTACCATAAGGCTATGTATGGATAAAACAGGTATTATATCCGTATTTTAAGGTATATACGTATGCTACATCGCATACTTGGGGTGGGGTTCGCGCCGAGGTCCGAACTCGGTCAAAATCCCAAGTCTTGGCTCTCAGGTGGGTATAACAGGTGGGTACACCCACCCACCTGAGTGACCCATCCATCACTATTCACTTAATTAGGAATAGTATATAAGGCTTTATGATTTCTTTTCTTTCCATTTATTACCCTCGTACGTTTGGTGAGAAAAGTAAAGAGGAGAGAGAAAAGAAAGGGAAGAAGAAAGGAAGAGGAAGAAAGGAAGGATTTCAGTGGCGCCGAAGCTCGATCTTGCCATTCCGGTGCTGGGAGAGTAATCTTCAACTCTAGATCTACAGTTGGAGGTAAGAAAAGTTGGGTTTTATGAACATTCACCATACCCAAGCTTTAAACCCTTGATTCGAGTATGGTTTCTTGAGATCTTGTAAATACCCTTTGGAATGATGAATCTAAGGTTTAATAGATGATTTATGTGTTGATCTTGAAGGATTTGAAGAGAGATTGACAAGGTAGAAGAAGCATTGTGAGTTTGAAGTGATTTGAAGGGTTTGAAGTCATTCTTGGGCAAAGAAGGTAAGATGGCTTTCCCTCACTTGAATCTAACCTAGATCTAGGTTAGAACCATCCTATAGGACCTTGAAGGTGTGAAGAATGGGTGGGGAAAAACCCCATTTGATTCCCCAAAGAATGGAGAAAATGGGGAAGAAACAGGGTCTTTCCCGCCAAAACCGGTGGGTACAACTGGCGGGTACCTACCCGCCTGTGGGTACCCACCTGAGATGGCAGGG
>NW_024868209.1:20833-26143 GCF_013358625.1 Macadamia integrifolia | reverse complement strand
CTGTATATACTTGATATTTGAATTTTATTCTTTTTGTGTATATATCATGCCTTCGGGCCCAAATGTATATATTTATTGTATCACAATTCGGGTATCAAGTACATGAGATTTATTCACAGGTAAAAACTTAGTCTTCCGCTGATCTGATGAACTTGTGTTAGTGTGTGTATGCTGTGGTGGAATACAGTATCTGATGATCCTGGCACTTTGGGTTAACCGGTGTTAACTCGGTCACCGCTCCGGTTCAGTGTGAACGGGGTGTGACAATTGGTCCCTCAATGCTGTCACAATTCGTGATCGTTTCCCAATCCCAATGGTGGATGAGCTATTAGACAAGCTACACGGCGCCACGTATTTTTCCAAATTAGACCTCCGGTCAGGGTACCACTAGATTCGTGTGCGAGCCGAAGATATACTGGAGATAGCATTTCGCACTCCTGAAGGCCATTACGAGTTCCTCGTGATGCCATCCGGCCTCGCCAATGCCCCCTCCACTTTTCAAGCAACGATGAACACAATCTTTCTACCATACTTGCACCGATTCGTTCTCGTCTTCTTTAATGACCTCCTGGTGTACAACCCAACATGGTCCACTTATGCACTTGTCCCACCTCAAGACCGTGCTACATACGTTACATGCGTATGATTTATATGCAAAGAGATCCAAGTGCACATTTGGACTACGCTCCATTGAATACCTTGGACATATTGTATAAGCCAATGGGCTAGCCATGGACCAAGCCAAGATAGCCGCCATGTTGGAGTGGCCCATTCCCAATTCCCTACACCAGCTTCAAGGATTTTTGGGATTGACGGGGTATTACCGTAGATTCGTGCACCATTACACACACCTAGCTGACCATTGACAGACTTATTAAAAAAGGGGGCATTTGGTTGGTCACCCACAACCCAGGAAGCATTTAAAGGGTTACAAAGGGCAATGACTTCTACACCGGTGTTGGCATTACTAGATTTTTCTGTTCCATTCACAGCCAAGGTCGACACTTCCGGGGTTGGCATTAGGGCACTTCTGTCTTAAGGAGGGCACCCAACTGCATTATTCAACAAGAAATTATCGCCAAAAATGCAGGCCGCCTCGACCTATGTTCGTGAAATATATGCGATTACCCAATTGATTATGCGTTGGCGCTAGTACCCCCAAGGCCGAAGGTTCACCATCTTGATAGATCAGAAAAACCTCAGAGGCCTCACCAACCAAACCATACAGATGCCAGAACAGCAACACTGGCTGTCCTGCCTGTTAGGCTTTGTGTTTGAGATCGTATACAGCCCATGCAAGGATAATTTCACAGCTTGTCACGGTCCGTAGCCACACCGCCATGCTATTATCATCTTAGGGCCTGTACCGGAGTTCATTGACCAATTGCGAGACTAAGTGACCACCAAGAAGGAGCTCCAAACAATCTGTGCAGGGTTGGACACGAACCCCTTTAGATATGATGGGTATCAACAACATGATGGTCTATTATACTACAACCAACGACTAGTTTTGGCATCGGATTCCCCATTATGGGAAATATTTCTTCATGAGTTCAATTCCTCACTGATTGGTGGGCATGCAGGGTTCTTGTGAATATATAAAAGTGTAGCCGCAGATTTTCATTGGATGGGCATACAGGCCCATGCCAAAGAATTTGTGGTTTGGTGTATCATCTGTCAACAAATGAAGTATGTAACCATGGCACCCACTGGGCTCCTCCAACCTCTACCCATCCCAAGCCAAGTGTGGGAAGACGTATCCATTGATTTCATCACTGGGTTGCCAGCTTCGGGAGGGAAAACTGCCATTATGGTAGTGGGATAGATTATCAAAATATGGTCGATTCTACGCCTTGCCCAGCCATTACACAAGCCAACAAGTCGCGGAGATGTTTGCCACCGAGATCGTCAAGTTATATGGTCGGGCTCATTCCATAGTGAGTGATAGAGGCCCACTCTTCATCAGTAATTTTTGGCGCGATCTGTTTCGACTTCAAGGAACGACTCTCTCTATGAGCAGTGTATATCACCCGCAAACAGATAGCCAAACAGAGGTTCTAGAAATGTATTTACGAAGCTTCGTGTTTGCGGAGCCAAGTTGGTGGGCTAAATACCTCAATCGGGCAGAGTACTGGTACAACATGGCACATCACACTGCTGCGGGCATATAGGGGTGTAAATGGTATGGTATTCGGTATTTGTTACGGTTTCGGTATGGTACCAAAGTTTGGTGGCAGAAATCGAAATTGTACCGTACCAAGAACATTTTCAGATTTCAATACCGATATCGTACCAAATCGGTACAGTTTCAATATGGTATTTAATCAGTAAGAAAACAAAGGCAGAAGTGGTTAAATAAATGACATACCCACATGAGATGTCACATCATGTCAGTGAGTAAATTAAAAAAAAAATCTGACATTCTTGAATCTTGAACCAGGTTGATGGTTGTAAATTATAAATTTAATAATTTAAAATTAAAAAAGATGTCAATCATATGCATCGAGTCTATCAAAACTATAAAATATGCGTCAATCATATGGATTATTGGTATTTTTGGCTTGGTTCGGTATACCGAATGGTTTTCACATGTAATACCGATATCATACCAAACTGAAAAAGATTCTATTTTTTCATACCGAAATCATACTGAATTTCTTTTGGTACAGTTTGTTACGGTTTTAAACGGTCGGTTTCAGTATTGGTATTCGGTATCACCCAAATTGACACCCCTTAGGCATGACACCCTTTTAGGTGTTGTATGGGCGACCCCCTCCAGTCATCTCACGGTACATTCCCAAAACCGCTCCCATTGCAGCGGTTGACCAGGAGCTTCAAAGTTGCGACACTATGTTCATGATTCTCAAGCTCAATTTGTCTCGTGCCCAATCTCAAATGAAAGTTCAGGCGGACAGAACTTGCTCGGAGGAGTTCGAAAAAGGGGATTGGGTCTTTGTTAAGCTTCATCCGCCAACTGTCGGTGGCACGACGCAACCACTCGAAGCTCGAGCGACGTTTCTTTGGTCCCTTTCAAGTCCTCGATCGAATAGGCAAGGTTGCGTATAAGCTTGAATTCCCACCCACGGTTCGACTACACCCAGTATTCCATGTCTCGCTACTAAGAAATTACTCAGAGCAGGCCACCCCGTTACCTCTTGAAACCATGGCAGAGGAGGCCATGCCACGCCGGTGGCCATTCTGAACACTCGTTCTCTGTCCCAACAAGGCAGGGCCGTGACCCAAGTGCTAGTTCAATGGGAAGGTCTACCACTGGAGGAAACGTCATGGGAGGACGTGGACGTACTACAGGGCAGGTTCCCACAACTGAACCTTGAGGGCAAGGTTCTTGGAGAATGAGTGAGTAATGATGTGGGACCAGACTTGGGAATTCTGTTGGAGAAATATCCCCCTTGTCTTGTATAGTGAGCTTTTAAGCTAGATGGCCATATAAGATGTGGGATAAAGGGTGTAAGGGGTATAAAAAATATATTTTATTTTCTCGTCTTATTTTCTGATATGGTCAAATTGACTACCCAGTAGGGTAAGGATACGCGTCGCGCACTTGGACACGTGTCACCCACCTGACAGAGGCTGCAAGGACTTTACCACGTTAACTGCGTGAAGAGAATATCCCCACGAAGGGGATAGGACGTATCCGTGTGGAACTCTATAAGGAAAGGAGGTGGACCCGATGAGGACTCTTCCAAGGAAAAGGGAAATCCTAAACCCTAAAAGCTATATAAGAGGGCCCGAGAAGAAGGAAAAAGGTAAGCATTACTATCCACACCATTACTCCTATAACAAAAATTGTGCGGCCGACTCCTAACTTGAGCGTCGGAGGATTAAACCCGAACAAAGCTCTGGGCCTCTGCCGTCTGCAAGGATTAAAGTATCGGTATCGATCGGCCAAAATGAAGATACGTATCGGAGGGTCTCGTATCGTATCGGAGATACGCTAATATACGCTAAAGATACGCACATAAATGGATAGGAAACACTTTTTTATACATTTTTGCATAAAAAAAATAGTTAAAAAAAGTTATATATAACATGTGTTATGCATAAACAGTAAATTGAGAGTATCACACTAAGAATCCAAGGTTTGTAATTGTCCCATAAATGTAAAATCCTTGTTCCCAACCTTGATTTCCACTTTAGTTAGAGAGAAAAATGGTTGGTAGCAACTTTGGAACAAAAACACCTCAAAAAATTGTGTTTTTCTAAAAAATTATCCATTTTGACCATTTTATGACCGTATCGGTACGTATCGGTGTGTATCGGTCGATACATATCGATACACACCGATACATATTGATACGTACCGATACATACCGAAACGTACATTTCACTTCAATTTTAAAAATTTCATAGAGTATCGGTACGTATCGGTATCGTATCGGTGCGTATCGGTGTGTATCGTAGGATACATATCGATACATAAGGGTTTTAAAATTTTCATGTATCGTATCGGTATGTATCGTCCCGATGCCTATCGATACGGATACGTATCGGCCGATACGGCATGATACGCACCGATATTTAAAACCATGGTTGTGTGGACTGTTGTGTGGTCCATCTTTCCACTTACTGAGCTAGTGAGCTCATCCCACGTGTGCACCCTCTTTTTAGATGATTTTGCAGGTCATCCATCTAAAGAGCATGGGTCAGGTCACACGGTTGAGTTCCCTGAAGAGGACTGGTGGGCCCCTGAGGAGTTAGAGCACGGCACTGATTGCCCGTGTGAGAGTTGTGCTGCGGGCTCGCAGTTCTGATGCCGAGCTGAGCTCCATTGTTGAGGCCAAGCTGAGCTCTACCATATGATGCCGAGCTGGGCTCAAACCTTGATGCCGAGCTCAGCTCTAGCCTTGATACCGAGCCGAGCTGTATACTCTGATTTTTTATGGTTTCCTTTATGTACTTGATATATGAATTGTACTTTTATTGTGTAAATATCATGCCTTCGGGCCCAAATGTATATAACTATTGTATCACAATTCGGGTATCAAGTATTATGGGAATATTCACAGGTGAACCTAGCCTTCCGCTGATCTGATAAACTTTTATTAGTTGTGTATACTGTGGTGGAATACAGTATCAGATGATCCTGACAGGTTTGGGTTAACCGGTGTTAACCCGGTCACTGGCCCGGTTCAATGTGAACGGGGTGTGACAGATACTATCCCAAATAACAAAAAGACGGTTTTGAAAACCAAAGGAAGATAATTGATCATCTACCATATTGCCCTATCTCATGGTGAATATCATTGAATCAAATCTATAGCAAATACGATGGCAATCTTTAATTATATA
>NW_024868209.1:3214-17882 GCF_013358625.1 Macadamia integrifolia | reverse complement strand
AATTGAGGGTATCGTACTAAGAATTCAAGGTCTGTAGTTGTCCCATAAATGTAAAATCCTTGTTCCCAACCTTGATTTCCACTTTAGTTAGAGAGAAATATGGCTGACAGCAACTTTAGAACAAAAACCCTTCAAAAAATCGTTTTTTTTCTGAAAAATTACCCATATTGGCCATTATATGATCGTAGCGCCGATACGTATCGATACTCACCGATACGTACCGATATATATATCGACACTCACCGATACGTATCAATACATACCGAAACGTACATTTTACCTCAATTTTATATTTTTCATAGAGTCGTATCGAGGCATGTCGTATCGTATCGATGTGTATTAGTGGTGTATTGATGCATATCGGTCTGTATTGTAGGATATATATCGATACGAAATGATTTAAAAAATTCAATGTATCGTATCGGCCGACTAAATTTAAGATATGTATCGGAGGTATCGTATTGATATCGTAGATACTTAAAATCATGACCGTCTGTACTTGTGCAAGATCAGCTCATACGAATTTTCAACAGCAATATTTTCTTATCAGGGAGACCGCTTTTCTCGAAATAGTAGATTGTCCATTTTGCCTAGTAACATCATTAACGCATCACAATTGGATAAGGATTTAGTTTGATTCAATTTAAGTTAAATCAATCAATTTCCGTCAAATCAACTGATACGCGCTGGAAATTAACAACCCCTACCCATAGGCATAGGCATGGAAAATCTAGAAACGCTGAAAGGAGCCGACACATCGGCTTGAGTGCCAAACATAAACCAATAATAGAGAAAAGCGATGCTTACGTGGCTCTTATCCCTATCCATCAGTATCACCCTCTCTCTCTCCAGGGGACTCTTGACTCTGAGCCTTGGAGGCAGTCAGGGTATAGGTGAAGGGAAAGTAAGAACTAAGACGAAATGGGAGGGGTTGCAGATGCATTCCTGCAATGCCGTCAGGGTATAGTTCTTCCAGGTACTCAGACGAATAAGTGTTACTCGTCTTACAGATGTATCGACTCGCCGGGAAAGGCTTCTGATGTGCATAGGAATGGTGTCTTTGTTAAAGGATCTTGCATGGGTGTGATGGGCACAGGGCAAATAAGACCAGAGTGGCGAGCTCATGCGGCTATGATTAGCTCTCGATTGGAGTCTTCAGTCAAGAATGGGACCAAACCTTCAAACTTCTCTTCAAGAATCACTACTGATATTCCGCTCTATGAGTCACCAGGGGTATTACACCTCTCTATACAATATTTAAACTCTCTCTCTCTCTCTCTTTCTTGGAAATGAAATCTGTCTCATACGCAGGCTTCCTTTGATCAATACCTGAATGATCGACCCAGAGTCTTCAAAGCAATATTCCCAGACAAACGAAGAAGCCAGAGGTTGAGTGAGGTATGTTCTGATTTTGATACCTATATACCACTTCTTTTCCCATATCGGTTCTTTGTAATTCGCTTTCTGTCTTCCATTCCTGAAATTACGATGCTGGGATGCACCATTCTATAGTTGACAGAACCAAACTTGGATGGCCACCATCTGCCACCTCTCTCTCTTGGTTTTTGACTGAAAATAAACTCTGAATAACAAAATGGCAAATTAACCTTTCAAGGCATTAGTGTTTATGTACGACTAAACTACCTGCAACCGGTGAGTAGTGGGGCTCTCAAGTCCCAGATGTATAAGAGGTAAGGGTGTTAATCGGTTTGGTTTTGGTGTATATGATTCGATTCGATTCGGTGCAAGATTTTTTAGGTGAAATCAAAACCGAAGTTTAGTAAACGGTTTCATAGATTAAAACTGAAATCATTTATAAATGGTTTTGGTTTAAACGGTTTTGAATAATTTTCTTATGTTTTCTAATATTTTATCCTAACAATTTTTGTACATCTAAAATTTGTAGTGAAATGGATGTAAATTGTAACATTAAATTGAATTTTTTTTTATATGCTTTTATTAATAGTTATTTGATGTAAACTTAACCTTGAACGACTTAAACTTACTACTTATATATTAATCGCTTTAACAGTTTATTAACAGTTTAATCTTTAAAATCAAAACCGAACCATTTAATAAATGGTTTCATGGTTTTAGTATAACCAATACGGTTCGATTTTGGTAAACGATTTCGGTTTTAAATTCACATCCTTAATAAGAGAGGTTGTAGTAGGGGTGTTGATCAATAACGAAACCCTATACAAGTAATTTACCGAAATACCTATATAACTTAAAAAAAAAAATTCCATAGGGCTTGCCGCTTCTGAACCATTGACATAGACTTCTTAGTTCGTCATGACCCCCACTAACGAAGATGACATGCATGGTGGACTGATTCCTCCAAGCCTCGAGGACTTTAGACCCTCAGCATCTTAATGGCCCTTCAGAGTGAGCCTATTTATGCAAGCGATGGAATATAATATATCATACCCCAACATTAGTGAAAGTGACATATTATCTAAACTTATACAAAATGGGGGGTATAAAATGGTTTTCAAAAATAAGTTGAAAGTGTCATATCAATATATTACTATAAAATATTATCTTTGTTATACTAGTACAAATGTAAAATGACACTATTATCCTCATTAGAGAAAAAGTGTATCATATCAAAAGGCAAAATATAAAATTACAAATTATTTGACACACCGTTTCAATAAGAAAATCCCTAATAAAAATGTTTCTTTACAAGATTAATTTGATGTAGCTGAAATGAATATCCAAGAAGCCTACGTGTAGCTGAAATGAATATCCAGGCGCTCTAGAAACTTAAAGGAGTCGAGGAAATCCCAAGATTCTACTGTAGATGACTGATAGAGTGAACCTTTTGAGGGTTTTTTGAGGTAGACAACTACGTTTAGACCTTAAATTTGTAGTTTAATCTGAACAGTAGTCATTCTTCACAATGTTTTAATAGTTTGATTTTTGGATACCAAACCTTGCAGTCCTCTCTCTCTCTCTCTCTCTCTCGCCTCTCTCTCTCTCTCTCTCTCTTACACATATGATTGGCTAATGGGTGTGCATGTAGGAGGAGTGGAGAATACAGATGTTGCCAATAAATTTCTTGTTCCTGACTGTTTGGCCTGTGATCGATATGAGGTTGAGATGTAAATCAACAGGAGAAGACTACCCGACTGGAATTCCTCCCCATGTCACAAGGGTCCTTGAACTGGATGTGGTAAGTCTTTCTAGAGAAACTTGGCTCACCTGATAATGTGGCCATTTTTACTCTGCTTGTGAGCGATGAACATAATATTTCAAAGCCAAACTCTGGTTTTGCAGATGAGATGGGAGCTCCAAGGTCTTGATATTGAGCCCTCCCATTTCAGACTAGGGGTACGAGGAGTGCTTTATCCTGATAGACAAGGAATGCAGACAAGACTCAGAGGTCAATTGAAGATGGAAATAAGCTTTGTGCTACCCCCTATGCTTGCCTTGGTTCCAGAAGATGCTCTCAGAGGCATTGTAGAGTCTGTTAGTATCTTTGATTGTTAAGGATTCAAAATAAATAAATAAAAACAGGAGAATCATTGACATATATTTATGTGCACAGGTGCTGAGAAGACTGTTGGAAGACATGAAGCATAGGGTGAATGTAAGCTTGCTATCAGACTACAGTGAGTTCAAAAGGGAGAAGCCCAGGAATGTAAAGAGTTGAGCCTTAAGAGAATTGAGAAAAGGTAAGAAATGAGAAGAAGAGAATGGGAGCCTTTAGAATTATGAAGATTACCCTTTTCGTTAATTACTTTCTCTTGTCTGGAGCTAATTGAATCGTCCAACTGTTGAAGAGAATTGTGAATATCTCTGTTCCTATCAAGTGCATGACCTATGTTCTCTCTCTTACGAGTTCCCTGGAGAAGTGTTATGTGGCTAATGTGGCATGAAGGGAGTTATGTAATTAATTGTGTAGTTATCCTAGCCTTAGAGCACCATTTCCCTCTTTTGGATATCGTCATTTTTTATTTTTTGTCTCAGACCTGACAACAAATTGATACTTTTATTAAGGAATATAGGCAGCATGGCTATGAACAAAAAACTTAAGACTAGGAACTCTACCTTAGTATGCTAAACGATTCATCTTAATACATTTTTTTTCATAAAAAAAAATAAAAAATAAAAAAAAGTAAAAAATAAAATTGTGTAGTTATCTATGTATGGGATTAAGGGAGTAGTGGGGATTATTATTATTAATTTTTTTTTTGGGGGTAGAAAGTGGGGATTCCTTAGGACTGTATGAGAAAGTGAGATTCGTTATCTTAGACGTGTAAGTAGATGTAGTTATTTTAACTGCTATGTATTTTCTTAAAATCTTGAACGTAACATGAAGAAGTAGACTGTTGAATCCAATCAACTACTCTATTGAGTAAAAGGTGGATCTAAATCTTCTGTTATTCCTCATCTTGCAATTCCTCTATTATTCTACCTGCAGAAGACAACATTTGGCATTTTTGAGGTGGATGATGTAGATGAGGAGAGAGAGGAAGACCACCACCAAAACCGGTTTAGGTGAAGAATAAGCTGGAGTGCCATGAAGCATGATCGATCCGACTGGATCTTAAGTCAAATCAATTTCATTTTTGAAATTGATAAATTCAGCTCAGCTATCCCTCTTCACGCTGTTACTTCTTTCTCTTCACCTAAGCTCAGCTCTTCTCTCTCTCTCTCTCTCTCTCTCTCTCTCTCTCTATATATATATATATATATATTTCTTATCGTTGTTACCTCTCTCTCTGTTAAGCAATCGAGACTTAGGGTTTCACTCAATTATTCCTCACAACGACCCTCATTAGCTGGCTGAGTTAGGGTTTGAATTCGTTGCAGACCTTTGTTTTCCTGATGCATTAAAAAATGACCGGATGACTTTCCCTGTTGTTCCTGGTGCTTTGGCCAACCTGCACATAAGAGTTGACAGGGGAGAGCTGGGCTGACCCGACGGGGGACTCTTCAATGCCTAAGTCAAATCTTTCCACAGCAAATGCTCAAGCGAGCTTTTTCAGTAAAAGGAGTGAGTGATCCCTCCCCCCTGATGGAGGCTTACCTTGGTATTTATAGGTTGCTGATGGAGGGAGAGTGGGAGACGATTGTGAAGAGTACTATTTAGGCGTGGAGTCCTTGAGGGGAGTGGCTTTGTGATTCTGGGAATATTCCGGGTCTTAGGGTATTCTAGGAGAATATTCCCCTCTTATCTCGGAAAGGCCTACCGTGTGAGGGATAGACGTTTATGGTGACGTGTAGTGGATAGAGTCCTGTCCTTCTGAATAGGGATTACATTCCTTGAATGTAGGGGTGGACGAAAGAACGTCTCTGGAAACCTTGTTGTTGACGTTGGGCTGAGGTGGCAGCACGGCCTGATGGAGGGCCGAGGTGGTAGCACGGCTTGATGGAGGGCCAAGGTGGCAGCACGGCTTGATGGAGGGCCGAGGTGGCAGCACGGCTTGATGGAGGGCCGAGGTGGCAGCACAGCTTAATGGAGGGCCGAGGTGGTAGCACGGCCGATGGAGGGCCGAGGTGGTAGCACGGCTTGATGGATGGCCGAGGTGGTAGCACGGCCTGATAGCAGCCCAATGTGTAGCAATGGTCAGGACTGGTCCTTGCTAGTGCCGTGGTTGGGAAGAAATACCCTCATCACCAACCCCCCGCTCTAGCAATTCGGCTCGGACAGCTAGAGTATTAAATTTCGTGGACATTTTTGAACGTGCGCCTTCCACTCGGCGTGAAATACGCTCGTTATGCCACGTGCCTCGGAGCCGTAACCTCACCTCGGGCAGGCGAAGAGATCGCTCCTGTTCGTTGTTGATTTCGACAAGATCTAGCCGTTCATTCTCCACTGCCTTCTCCTATAAATAGTGTACACCTTTCCCAGAAGTCTTGTCGTTCTATCCTGTGGTAAATTCAGCTCAGCACTCTCCCATACTCAGAGCAGACTATCAAAGGGTTTCAGAATAGCACGGTGTCGTGAATAGCGCTCCTCGCTCGTCCTTCCAAGTTCATCCTGCAACAAGTAAGTACGATTATGGTTGTGACTCGTCGGTCCACCACTCAGCCTTCCGCATGCCCTAGCACTAGCCCTGGAGATCCCAACATGGCGTCCGTGCATAACCCGAAGTTGCCCAACCAGAACCCCTTGAGTATCGTGAGGCCTGGGGAAAATCACCCTGAGTGCCCCATCCCCGATCCTTCGTCCTCTAGTGGCAACACTTCCAGCAGTCAGGGCTATGACGACAACTCCGACTCTGAGGGCAGCTCGGGCTCAGGTAGCAGCTTGGGCTTTGAGTCTATGGAGGTGGTCTCGCCAAAGACCGTCCCAAACAGAACTGGGGCTGGCTCGACTGCCTCAACTCAGCCCCCAGTACCGTGGCAACAGGTACTCCAGGTGCGGGCCCCTTGGGTGCCGAAGTCCCTAAGGCCGACCAGGCAGAATCCGAGGGGGAAGGCTCGCCTTCTCTTCTGGAGAGAAGATAACCGCGGTGAATACCCCAAGCATCTTGACGCCCAAGGTGCTCAACCTGATCTGGAGCCGATACGGCATTCTGGATTAGGTGGTGATGCACATCCCAGACGAGAACAAACGAGTGGATGCCACTGGGGACGAGGTTTCCCTTTACAATGTGGCCTTCCAGAGCAGAATGAGGATTCCGGTGCCCGAGCTGGTCAGCTCGGTCCTTGAACATTGGTGCCTCGCTCCCAGCTAGCTGACTCCTAACTCCTAGCAGACTGTTCTTGGCTTTGAGGTGTTTTCTCAAAGCTGGGTCGGGCCGCAACGTTGGATCTGTTCAGGAAGATGTTCTTGGTGAAGAGGCACACCTCAGGGTGATACTACTTCACCAAGAGGGAGAGGGATGGTCCTTATAGTGACTTGAAGATGTTCCTTAACATGCCCTCCTCAGTGAAGAAGTGGAAGGAGAGGTACTTCTACGTGGCGATGGAGGGGAACCCCTTCAAGAGCAGCTGGGTCAAGCCCACCCTATCCGTGCTGAATCAAGCACCCAAGCTCTCCCCAGCTGACCTCCAAACATATCAAATGTGTTTGGGTGGGGAGGCTGTGGATGTTCGCATGCTGAAGGATGAAGACTTCCTCTGGGATTTTGGGCTGAGTGAAGTCCTTGGTGAGGGTCCGATCGAGTCCGGTTATTGTGGTTTAGCTCAGTTTTTTGACGTTTTAGCCTGTTCCTAGTACTGATAAAGCTCAGTTCTTTCTCGTCTTGCAGTGTTAATGTGAAGGTAGACAATAAGGCCCTGGCCACGACAGCAGCGGAGACGAGGAAAAAAGATGCGGCTGAGCAAGCTACCAAGAAGGTCGTTGACAAGGGCAAGGCCGTGGCTAGCCCCAACCAGAATGTGAAGGTCGCCACTCCAGTTGGTGCGGGCAACAAGTCCTCGCCCCTTATTATCGGGGGGTAAGCAAGGGAAGGAGATGCCCCCCAATTCAATATTCAGCTCGACACGGGGCTCTGGGCTCTGTGAAGGTGAAGGAACTAGTTAGCGTGGTAGAGAAAGCGCCAGGGCAGACTGGCACACCTGACCGAGCTGGGGAAGGGTCCGACGGCCAAAAGAGGAGGCACTCGTCAGTTGATGAGGGGCAACACGGGAACCCTCCAAAGGTGGCTAGAACGGGGAAGCAGCCCGCAGACCCCTGGGTGGACCTGCTGGAGAACGTCATCTTTCTGGATCCTTCGGCAGTTCGGACTTGGTGCTTCCGTAGCCGTCCTAAGAAAGATGTCATCTGCTTGAGGAAGCTACCGGACATTAACTTCGCGGAGCAGGTCTACACCCGGATGGGGGACGTAAGTATTTCTCGCCTCTTACCCTTTGTATTTATTTGAGTTCCTAGCATTCATGGCCCCGTTGGATAAATACAAGCTTTCGCTTATGCGGTGGGGGCCGCCAGTCGGTTCGAGAACATGGCTATTGCCCGTGAGAAGTTAGATGATGAGGTGAAGCGCTTGTGGGGGGATCTTCATATGGCCACGAGCCAGTTGGAGAATGAGAAGAGGAAGGCCCAATCTGAAGAGCAGAGGGTGAAAGACCACGAGGAGAGGGCTAGCGAGCTGGAGCGCGAGGTGGCTAAGCAGCTCAGGATCAACAACGGCCTTATCAAAGAGAAAGACACACTCCAAAGCGAGCTGGCCGAAGCTCAGGAGGCCAGCAAAAAGAGAGAAGTTAAACGCTCAGCTCATATTTCTGAGCTGGAGAAGTAACATCAATCCGAGTTGGCTTCGAACGATGAGGTCGTCGCTGAGAGGTGGCTGAACTCTGAAGTTGGTCCGAGTTGGCTTCGAACGATGAGGTCACCGCTAGTTGACATCAACGTCTCCTCATTTCAGGCTGGCTCAGAAAACGCCATTCAGTTCGTCCTTGGTAAGATGCCTGATTACGATTTCTCTGAGTATAAGCAATGCGCTCCTACCCTAGCTCCCTCTGTTCAGCTTGTTGCTCAGGCTGAGGTCGGTGAGGAGGTGACCCAAGCTGACCCTACAGCTACCAAGTGATACAACTCGCTCCTTCCTGATCCAGCCCCCCAGCTTCTGCAATACTGATGTTGTGCATCTCCTTTTTGGACAAGAACCTGTTAAGTGGGGATCTATGAGTATCATGTGTCTCTGGGCTCTGATGATGCGCAGAACAACGAGCTCTCCCATTCTGGGCAGGGACAAGACCTTGCCTGCGCCCCTCAGTAAGAGAGCGGGGTGGTACTGAGTGAACAGTGCGTGAAGTTCTAGCCAAACCCCTTCTTGCTGTTGATTGAGGGGTGACATTGTTGTCAGGAGATTCGTCGTTGAGATGTCTGCCCTGAACATGCCTAGGCGGCTGAGCTGAACTAGTCCATGGCACTGGAAGTGTCGGGCCAAACTGGCGTATGAAATCCTGCACCAATGTGTTTGTAGCTAATACCTACAGAGCTGCAAGCTCCGCATCTGCTCTTCCATGTTCGGGTGAGTTACCCGGGATGATGGGACATGGCAAGATAGCTGAGGGTTTTGCTCGTGCTGATCCCCCTCTCCCTGTTTAACTTGAGCATCAGGCCTGGTTTGCTGGGGTCCTCGTGGAGGGGTCTCTACTGGGACGTTTTCCTGCTCTGCCATTGGTGGTGAATGGGGACGTCCAAGTGGTACTTCGTGAGTGGATCTTACTCAAGTTGTCGGTGAAGAAACGACCTTCTCACTCCTTAATTGCATTGATCCAAGGTGACTTTTTGTAACAGCTTCCCACGGACGACGCCAATCTGATGCGGTAAAAATTGATTGGATGACCTTCCCTGTAGTTCCTAGTGCTTTGGCCGACCTGCATAGAAGAGATGACAGGGGAGATCCGGGCTGACCCGACAGGGGACTCTCTGATGCCTAAGTCAGATCTTTCCACAGCAGATGCTCAAGAGAGCTTTTCTAGTAAAAGGAGTGAGTGATCCCTCCCCCCTGATGGATGCTTACCTTGGTATTTATAGGCTGCTGATGGAGGGAGAGTGGGAGATGATTGTGAAGAGTCCTGTTTAGGCGTGGAGACCTTGAGGGGAGTTGCTCTGTGATTCTGGGAATATTTCGGCTCTTAGGGTATTCCAAGGAAATATTCCCCTCTTATCTCAGAAAGGCCTACCGTGTGAGGGATAGACGTCTATGGTGACGTGTAGTGGATAGAGTTTTATCCTTCTGAATAGGGATTATGTTCCTTGAATGTAGGGGTGGACGAAAGCACGTCTCTGGAAACTTTGTTGTTGACGTCGGGCCGGGGTGGTAGCACGGCCTGATGGAGGGCCGAGGTGCCAGCATGACCGATAAAGGGCCGAGGTGATAGCACGGCTTGATGGAGGGCCAAGGTGGCAGCACAACTTGATGGAGGGCCGAGGTGGCAGCACGACTAATAGAGGGCCGAGGTGGCAGCACGGCTTGATGGAGGGCCGAGGTGGTAGCATGGCTTGATGGAGGGCCGAGGTGGCAGCACCGTTGATGGAAGGCCGAGGTGGCAGCATGGCCGATGGAAGGCCGAGGTGACAGCACGGCCGATGGAAGGCCGAGGTGGCAGCACGGCCTGATGGCGGCCCAATGTGTAGCAATGGTCAGGACCGGTCCTTGCCCGTGCCGTGGTTGGGAAGAAATACCCTCATCATATCCTAATGTGCAGATCTGGTTTAAGCTAGGTTTTGAATCTCTTCGATGTATACCCTAAACATTCTCTCTCTTTCCTTGTCTCTGTAACTCTTTTTCTATAACTTTCTCTATTATCTTGCTTTGTAATGAAATTATTATTTAATCTGTTATCTTTCTTGTCTATGTTATCTTGCTTTGTATGTCTTTGAATCTCAAGAGATACAGTGTTTTCAAGCTATCCAGGATCTTGCTTTGTATATCGTTGAATCTCCAGAGATACAATGTTTTCAAGCCAGCCAAGGAAAAATGTAAACTGTAACCCAAACTTTGAACTACCTTGTTAGTTATTCGACAAAAAGCCTAAAAGAAACAAGAGAGAAAGAGGTCTCTTTGAACTACCTTGTTAGCTCATTCACATCTATCCAAGTCTTGGGAAGTATGGATTGGGTCTAGGGAAAGGGCTGCAAGGACTTTAAGCCAGAGCGATGGATTACAAGTAAAATGGAGCTGAACACCCAATCAAGTTCTTGGGCTTCAATACTGTACCTTAAACTTGTCTTGGTCTAGATAGAGCTTTCACTCCAATGAAGGTCATTGCAGCTGCTGTGCTATACAATTTCCATCTTTAGTTCTTGGAATGCCACCATGTATAGCCTAAGAATTCAGTCATGCTCTTCTTGAAGCATGGCTTGATAAATATTGTGGTCTGTAGACTCCAACATGGTGACTTTGTATGCATTATCTCTTACAGATTTAGTATGGAACGATAAACAAAATTGGATGTCAATTTGTCATGTCAATTTTTTTAATATTATAAGTATTTCATTTCTAGTTGTATGTTGATTGCTGGTAAGTTAATTGAAATCTGGTGCTTTGAACTAATTGAGTGTTGGTATGTTATCTAACTGTGATTTTTTAAGTATGGGCCCTTAAAAATGACAGGTTTGTTCTAATTATAGACATTGAAGTTTCATAATAGCTATGTGGTTCATAGTTTGTTCAGTTATAGTGTGATTTGATGTGCCATTGATTTTATTTAGGTTGTCTAGTATGGATTATGCTAGTCTAGATGTTGAGAAGAAACTTCAGGTTGGGATGTTGTTCAATTCAGAGCAAGAGGCATATGATTTCTATAATAGTTATGGACGGGCAATGGGGTTTAATATTAGGAGACACTTTATAAATAAAAGCAAGAAAGACAAGATAACTATAATTTCAAGGGGATTTGTTTGTTTAAAAGCTGGTTGTTGGCAACAAGTCAAGCGAAACATTAATACTAGTAATCCACTTACTGTGACTAACAAATTGAGGAGCATAATCACAATCTTCATATTTCAGCAACTGTTTATATGATGCGTTCACAGAGGAATATGTTAGGTACACATAGATATGAAATTGATTTGACAGATGACTCGGGAGGTCAGACCTAAATCCACATTCGAATTGATGGGTAGGCAGGCTGGTGGGATAAAGAACCTATACTACCTAAGATGTTAGGAACTATCTCCGTACTAAAAGAATGTGTGCCTTATCTTATGGTGAAGTAGGTAGTTTGTTGAAATACTTTTTATCCAAAGTATGATTAACTTCTCTTTTACATATACATTTCAACTGGACAATGAAGAACAAATAACGAACATAGTTTGGGTTAATCCGAAGATGATCATTGATTATACACAATTTGGAGATGTAGTTAGCGTTGACATTACATTTTATACCAACAAAGAATTTAAGCCGAGTGGATGCAATATATTCGGGACTACACGTTTATATGATGAGATAATTGAATCTTTCAAATGGTTGTTTGAGACATTCGTCGAAGCACATGGTGATAAGAAACCTATAATCATCTTCACAAACCAAGATGTTGCTATGGCTAGAGCATTAGTAAAGGTGTGGCCTAAGGCATGACATGAGTTGCGTGCATGGCATTTAATGCTGAATGACATTAAGCATTTTGGTAATATGATGAAGGATGATTAACTTTTTCTTACGGATTTAAAGAAATGTATATTCCAATATGATGAGAATGATCAATTAGAGTATACATGGTTTAAATTGTTTACTAAATATGAAGTTGTGAATAATGCATGGTTGCAACACATATATAAACTTAAACAAAAATGGGTGAAGTGTTATATAAAAAACACATTAACAATAGACATTTAGAGTACATGCTTAGTGAGAGTCTGAACAGTGACTTGAAGGATTATTTGAAGTCAAGTTTAGAATTTGTACAATGTTTTAAGTACTTCGAGAGAGTTCTTAATCATAAGCGTGGTAATGAATTAAAACTTGAATTTGAAGCAAGAAATAAAATACCAAGACTCATATGTTCAATGTCACTTATCCGGAAATAGGCTGGAGAAATGTACACTCTTACAATTTTTGAGTTATTTCAAGAACAATATAACTGGATGACTGTTTGTTACATTAAATGCCGAAGTGGTGGGATTCCTTTTATTGATAGATGGTCTTCATTGTTGTCATTATTTGAAAGTTCTTTTTTATGTGTTAGACATAAAGTGTATTCATGAATTTTATATTTTGAAGTGATGGACACGGGGTGCAAGAAGTATGGTGGTCAATGATAATAGGGAGAAAAAAGTTTAAGAAGATGTTAACATGGACTATATGCAACGGTATAGTCATATTGTTCTGAACTTATTAAGATAACATCAAAAGCTTCAAATACAGTTGATGAATATGAGATGGTTAAAGATGCTGCTATTGAATTAAGGTTGAAGTTTGCAAATATCAGTATCATTGGATCTAATTGGCCACAAACCCAATTCTGACTGATTTCTGGGATGATGTATATAATAGAATACGTATGAAGAATATAGTAACAAATACAAAAAATGGTATATGATCAAAGAGTTGGATAGAAAAACAAGGGAGAAGAAAGAAACGTTGAGGGCCAAGTAACCCTCAAGGATTAGATATGGAAGCTTCACTTCATATAGATCATTCAACTCCTGCACCAAACTGCACAACAGGTGGACAACAGATATGGAAGCTTCACTTCTCTTTTGGTGCGTACTTTCCAGTTGGGATACTGTTTACATTTTTCTTTTATAATTCAATTTGAAATTATTTGTTTCCAATAATATTTCCTGCATGTTTCTATTTCTTCAGTGTCATCTCAAGCATCTAGTTGATCAACTTTTGGATGAAGATTAGTTTTATTTTCTGTTTGTCTTTATTTCTGTGCTATTATATACTTTCACATTCCTCTAAATTAGCTTTTGGATGAAGATTAACCTATTTTCATTTCAGTGGATTCACTCCCTAAGCCTCTTTTTTTTTTTTTTTTGTACAAAAGAATTATAATAACAAGTGTTTTTATAGGTAAGGAGTTTTTAGCTCAAAATGGTGGAGCACCTGGAGTAATACCCATGATATGGTGGTTTGAATCCAGCAATACTCTTCATTTGCTTCATGTTCAGTTATGTATCTTAAAGGTGTTCTCTTTCTCAAACCCTTGAATTATTGTCTTCACTTGATTGTTGGTTGTTTTTCCTTGATATGGAATGAAAAGACTCTAGCTGTGAAGTTTGTTGCATCCAAATGTACAAGAGAAGTTCAAATATATTTTCAATACTAATGATATGGGTGAGATATGCTTCCCCTGGTATCATGCAAATTTGAAGAGTCTTGTGAACCACCATATCCTGGGTATTACCCCAGATGCTCTACTTTTTCGAGTCAAAGATTCCCCTTACCTACAAAAAACTTGTTAGTATAATACAGAGATAAGAACATAAAATAACCCCAAATGAACAATACGTTTTAGAACCAGCAGTAATGATTATAAAGACGTTACATAAAAAACATAGCACGAAAGAACTAAGACCCAAACACATAGGATGATGGCTAAACCATAATAATGGTTGAGCAAGGACTGGTCCACTAGTATTTGGTTCCGCACTTGTGGACTATAGAGTGGTTGAGGAATAATTGAGATGACCCGGGTGTTCCCATTAACACTTTCATTTGAACGACATTCCCCAGTGTCTGTAGTATTTGAGTAATTCCCTGATGTTGGATCCAACCAAATTAAAAAGTCAAGATGTTTTTCACCTAATAGACATCTGTAAATCGTCGCCCAAGATTCTTGGCCGTACTAGAAGTCCGGATGACCATCATCCCTTCACCATAGCTACACATCCGTGATTGTGCATCCATGTCTGTTTCAAACCCTAAACCCCTCAATCACAATCGTTGACAATACATAAAATTTTACGATATATATATATATATATATATATATATTTGCAAACCACTAGTCGATTTCAGAAATAGAAAGTTCTATAGAACAATCAGTATTGACAAGTGATCAAAAAATTGAAAGGACAACATTGAAATAATAAGCAACTAAGCAGCATCTACTTATTACATAATTATTACAATCTGAGCAGCATGTATTTAGATGCAACAACATCTCAGCAACATCTACTAATTTCTAGGGTTATGAAATGCAAGAAAACTTAACAGAGGTTATGCATATATAGATGGAGCATTTACCATATATGACAAATGGTAGTAAAGAATTCTGCAATACATACAACAAACACAATTCAATA
>NW_024868209.1:0-3194 GCF_013358625.1 Macadamia integrifolia | reverse complement strand
AAAAAAAAAAAAAAAATACAACAAACACAACAACATTGGACATAGCATAACGAATGCTGTTAAAAATACAATTAAAAAAAGAAAAAACACAACATACATCATGCTATTAAAAAAATCTGCAATTAAAAAAGATACAACAAACACAATATACAACAACATGCTATTAAAAATTCAGCAATTAAAAGAAAAATTAACCAGTAACATCAAATTCTGCAATACATACAACAACATGCTATTAAAAAAATACAACAAACACAACATACAACAGCTTGATATTAAAAAATTCTGCAATTAAAAAAAAATAACCTTCAACATCAAATTTTACAATACATACAATAATATGCTATTAAAAAATATTACCTGCAGTTCGTCAAATGAGGGTCGATTTCAGAGAGAGAGAGAGAGAGAGAGAGAGAGAGAGAGAGAGAGAGAGAGAGGTTTGAAATCCCTAAATCTCTAACATTGTTCAACTACAGTAAGATTTGTCCACCTGATAGTCGATTCAGAGAGAAAGAGAGAGGTAGCAAAGGTTTGAATAGATTCAAACCCTAACTTAAACTAGGTCGATAGCTGAGGAGAACAAAGGTCTGCAACGGATTCAAACCCTAACACCCTCAGATTTTCATCCTTAGGATAACAGAGGTCTGCAACGGATTCAAACCCTAACTAAACAAGCAAACTTAACGACCCTCATATCACTCATTGTGAGGAATAATTGAGTGAAACCCTGAGTCTCGACAGCTTCACAGAGACAGAGGTAACAATGAGAAGAAATAAGAGAAAGAAGAGAGAGCTTCGGGCGCGAGAAGAGCTTAATTTAGGGATTTTAAATTACCCCTCTCTTATGAAATCCATTTGACTTAAGGTCTAGTCGGTTCGATCGTGCTTCATGGCGAACCGGTTTATTCTTCACCTAAACTGGTCTTGGTGGTGGTCTTTTCTGTCTCCTCATCTGCACCGTCCACCTCAGTAATGCCAGATGTCATCTTTTACAGGTAGAATAACACATGATCGCAAGATGAGGAATAACAGAGGATTTGAATCCGTAAAATGTACGCTTAGCTAGAACGCCAAGCTTCGTCCATAAAACCAACCTTTTTTCCTATTTTATCTTTTATCTATTGTTCATTCTATTTTCTCTCTAATCTTCTCTTCCCCCTTCCCCCTTCCCCCTTCCCCCTTCCATGCACTTAACAAATGTATCAAAGCAACGTGGATCGGCAACAATAGATCATGGAGAAGATCAACGAGATGTTTGACAAGATTAGTTCTTGTTCTACCCAAATTGAAAGATAAGAAGGAAAGAAGTCCATAGTAACACTCTTAATTCATTATGTACGATTTGTGAGCATTAAGAAGATCCAGCAGAACGAATTAAAACAATCATACACGCCAAAATTGGATGTTCTCCGGTTCAATGTTGACAATGATTAGCACTTAAGACGTGCATCAATTGCTTGAGATATGAGTTGTTTCACATCTTGGCTTCTCAAACAATGAATACTTTTGAAGAAAAAAACTGTTAAAAATCACATAATCTGAAAACCCAGGTTTTGATAAAAGGAAGAAGGAAGAGGGTAAGGCTGGCCCGCTTCTTCATACACTTCATGTACATTAAGGGAGCCATTGAAAGGTAACTGAAACACCAGGAACGGGGACTACCTGAGCTAATGATAGAGGCAAGAGTTGATTGGCCTAGTAGACAGGACGGTGGACTGACATGACCCTTGTTAAAGAGTTAAGATACAAGCACATTTCTAGCCTCATGATGTGGTATTTGTTGGGTTTTATATCTTGTATTATGTAGTGGTTCGCATAATTATTACGGGATTTATATTTTCTAGATTGGGTTTTGGGTCCATTACGTGTACATGATTAAAATAGTAATTGTGAGGGGTTAGGGTTTGTAGAGTTTTCTATATCTCGTCTCTATGGAGGAAAACCCTAAACACAAGCAAGAGTAACTACATTGTGAGGTGAAGAATGGAGTAGAATTTTTTCTGTTTTTTGGTTCTTTTGGGTACATGTAGGCATTTGTGTCAAATCCCGTTAAATTTCCCATGTTTTGTGTGATTGTTTGCTTGGTTTCTTCTTTGTGATTGCCCATTCGTTCACAATAAATGATATGAAACTCAGGACATTGCAACTCCGGTGTGCTTTCAAAGATGAAAAAAAAAAAAAAAAAAATCCATTAAGGCAGATCTCAATTCCCATGTGGAGGGGGAGTTGTTTGGATTCCACAAGAAAGCACCATATTTAGTAAAGTATATGTGTAGTGCACTAGTTCCAGCCTCTCCTCTCACACACATTCCCCCACTTCCTATAAAAAAAAAAAATGTAAAATATATGTGTATTAACTATTAAACATATATTTAACTATTTAATTGAAAAAAACGTTATTTGCTATATAATTCCATAGAACGGATTTATACATAGATTTTAAGGGTTGAAATATTATAAGCGTATAATACGTTTAGGTTAAAAAATATATATTTTTAAAAAACAAAACCAAATTACTCGACCCACCCATCTTCCATTCATGTGTGAAAAACCCCAAACCCTTCTTCTTCCCTTATATCTAAGGAAAGTTAAATCGTTCCGTTTGATAAAAAATAATAATAATAATTATTATAATAACAAACAAATACATCATCTCGATGTTCAATATCCCTCGAGGTGAAGTGGTTTTAAAAAAAATCACGATCAAAAGTGGAGGTACAGGGGGTTCGCATGCAAAGCGGGCGCTCTACCATTTGAGCAACATCCCCGTTCATGGATATGACGAGTTTTAAATAAAATTTATATAATATGGAGAGTTTGTTCAGAAGCTTACCGTATCTTAAGGTACCAATTCTGAAAGTTCCAATGCAATTTGTTGATTCAACTTCAGCAAAACAAAGGAAGGTTGGTTTTTATGGACCTATACCCCAGGGAGTAGCTCGACAAGTCCAAAGATATCGTGTGTTAAATGTTAATAAATGTCTTTAATTCAAGTCTCCCCACAAATGATTTGTTGCATGGGTTAGGTGTAGCTGCATGTAACTGAGGTTTATCCTTGATCCTGAACCTTAAATCAGACAAGTTTAAGGAGATTCTCATTAAAATATATATATATATATATTTATATATACCTCGTATGATGTATTGCCTAACTATGTATTGCCCAAATATATATTGTAAAAACACTTAAACTT
>NW_024868208.1:100343-160606 GCF_013358625.1 Macadamia integrifolia | reverse complement strand
CGTCCTCCTCCTCCAACACTCTGGGAATATTATCAAGAAGGTCATTATGAACCGTGATGCATCAACCTCATGAAATTTCTCAAAAAACAACTTCCATGGAAATTTTTGATTTTTCTCAAAAAAATATATTTTTTAAATTTTTTTATGTGAAAATAAGTGTTCTACAACAAGTGTTCTACAACTTCCATTGAGTTGCTCCTATTGAAGAAGAAGGTCCTAGCCAAGGATTTGAATCACCACGACACTCTTCATGGCACTCATCACAGTGGCAATGGCAATGAGGAAAGAAAAAACTGTAAGAAACTCAAACCTCATCATTTTGAACATTTTCAACTCAATATATTTGTCTATCAATACGATACCCTCTACTTAAGTATTTATGCATTCTACATGTTATATATAGTTTTTTTAAACTATTTTTTTATGCAAAAGTGTATAAAAATGTGAGCCCTATCCATTTATGTGCGTATCTTTAGCGTATCTTAGCGTATCTCCGATACGATACGATACCCTTCGATACGTATCTTAATTTTGACCAACCAATACGGAGACCGATACCAATACTTTAATCCTTGTGTATGTGTATAATTAAGGTAGGCCAACTCTATAAAATAGTTGTAGATCCTAGAGTTTATGTTGGGGAAAATTTTATTTTTTCCTGGTACAATGCTATTAAATATTCTTATAATAACTAGTGATGGTCTATGCATATTTATAATTGTGTATTGTATCATTTAGCATTCCTTTCACTGATGTTTAACCCTTTTTCAACCACAAAATTTTAGTGCGCTCTATACCACAAAACATGTTTTGTGTTGGAGAACTATGTTTACCTGATATAATGTGAAAGATGTACGTCCAAATGTTATCACATTGGTATATTAGATGGAGTCTAAAATTTGTAGATATGTTAAGATCAGATTCTCTCTTCATGTGTAAAATTTAAATCTAAACAAAGTTTGTCAAGTGACGAAACAGAATTTTGAACATTCGAGACTATAGAAAAGTACACAAATAATAGTTGTCGGAATATTGTATGCATAGACATATGTGGGAATACATGAGAGAATATTTGGTTGAAAGTTAGACAAAGAGGAATTATGTTACCGTTTAGGTGTGATATGTGTGATTCAGGGGAAGAGTCCTTATCTCACTTGTTCTATGAATGTGACTATGCTCTCTCCCTTTGGCGTGAGTTTTGTGACTGCTTTGGTGTACAATGACCAAATTTCACAACTCTCTCAAATCTTATCCCATGGTGGAAGTTCAAATCAAAGTCCATAAACCTCAAACGGGTGTGGTTAAGTGGATTTTTCTTCATTCCATACTTTGTTTGGATGGAACGAAATGCAAGACGATTTGAGAATTTATCAAAGAACACAAATCACTATTTTGCGATAATAAGGAGTGAGACAAGTATGCAATCTCTGATTCATACTAGTAGATCCTTTCCCATCTCAGATCTCATCTGTGCCAAAAGATAGGTGCCTCGGTTATTCATCGAAGACCTAGAGATTTTCTGGATGTCTATTGGTGTACTCCTCCCTTGGAATGGATCAAGTTTAATATAGATGGGCTTTCGCTTGGAAATCCAGGCAAAGCTGGAGCAGGTAGAGTTTTTTAAATGAAAATGCTTCAGTGATAGCTTCTTTCAGATAATATTTTGGAATTGAGACCAACTTTGAAACTGAATTTTTGGCTCTCATAGGCAGTATGGAGCATGCAAAAGCGCAAGGGATTTCTTATTTATGGATTGAATCCGACTCAGTGGCAGCGGTCTCCCTTGTGCTAAAAAGGATTACTCCTTGATATATTCGTCAACGATGGTGAGGTATATCTTCCTATTTTCATTCAATTGATTGGAAAATTACTCACTGTTACTGTGAAACCAACCCAATTGTGATTATATAGCAAAATCAGAAGCAAATTCTTTTCCAATTTATTGTTGGCTGGCTCTAACAAATATGGAGTTAGAACTAGATGCCGCCAGTCGTGCAAGATTTCATCTTTGGTAGTCTTCTTTTTCTTTTTTCCTGGAAAGTCTCTCTTGGATAGCTGATCCTTCAAATGGCAATGTTGAAGGTGGGAAGTCTGTCTAGGAGTCTCTCTCTATCATTGTGGCTTTTCTATGCACTAGTGTCTGTATTCTATTTTTTCTTTTTCATTTTATTTTTAATACATATTATTTCTTAGTGGAAAGAAAAAGAAAAAGAAAAAGAAAAAGAAAAGGTTGCAAAAGCTTAAAAAATTTGATATGTAACTAATTTGGACCATATGCAACCTATTTAACAACCAGGATTGTCCAATCTTCATTTCATGCGCAAAACGAAGATGGAGATGTGAGAATGAGTTTTCCTTCACTTAAAAATATTGAAAGATCAAGTTTCCTACACCCATGATAAAGGAATAGTTACTTGACCATAGCCCTCTAAACCATAGTTAGCAAATTCGGATTCGGGAATTATTCGGGCGAAGAATTATTCGGAATAATTCGATTGGTTAATTTAAGGGTTCAGACAAAAAAACGGTCAAAAAAGCGGACTACATAAAAATTGGATTAGAATTCGGATTCGGAAATTATTCGATTACAAAAATAAAAGTCGGATGTTATTTTTGTAATTTATTGTATCTATTTTGTTGAAAGTTGAAACATAAAAAAAAACAACATAAATCATTTCATATAAACAAACAAATAAATCATATTAATAATTACATTACATAAGCAAATAGCCTCTGGATAATTAAAGAATCAAGTTTTCAAGTCCCACTAACATGCGTAGCCTTTACAATAGCATTGGTCATTTACGCTTTATGATCATTTTTTGAATCAAGCAAGAAGACCTTACCATAGTTTCATTAGCATGCATAAGATTATATAGAAAACAAAAGCTTGACATTGTAAGCAATCAACTCTTAAAACTATTATCAAGCAAATAACCTCATAAGCTAAGACCCATCAACTGATTAGAGTCTAGAAAGGCCGAGACCCAAATCGAATGACGTTCAAATTCAATATGAGAGTATCTAACTAGCTGACTTTGAGCCATGAGAGGGAAAATATTTTACTGCATCGACCCACCAGTTATAACAGGAACCATTTGTTCAGGTTTTCATACACTATAGCTACTACATCCCTATTGCAATTGTTGAATAAGAACCACAAAATGAAACTAGATAAATTATAGTGTTCCATAAAATGCAGAGTACAAGCAATTGCAAACATAGTACTGCAACCATGAAGTTGTATTTGAGTCCACCATAACCAAGCACTGAAAATGACTACTCACAGCCTGCTCTTCAGATCCGTAACCCACAGGTTCTCATAGTTTACAAAGAATATAAATGAATACTGATTGGTCTAAGAAAAAAAAATCAATCAAGAAATAGCACATACTTAAAGAACTGAAGAACACATTTCAATTTCAAAGCTTGAACAAAACACTCATGAAAAAAAAAAAATTGAAGAACAGAAGTCTAAGTGACCGGAGTCACGACTACCAGAGTATCACAGGACAGAAAAGAGAGAAGAGAAACCTCTGAAGAAATGGCAGAGCAACCTCTGAAGAAACCACTGACCAACCTCTGAAGAAACCGCTGACCAACCTCTAAAGAAACCGCCGACCAACCTCACGGTCGATGACCTCCTTTAGTGCTCCCGAGCTCACATCGCCATGACTTCAGCTGAGCAACTTCTGAAGGACCGAAAGTATTTGAATCTGTCCCAAAACCTTAAATCCCCCGTCTTAGGATGAAATTATGAGAAATAGATGTAACAAAGAGGAGATTCTAGGATTATTACAGTAGGTGGAGAAAGAAGATTGGAAAACAAGCACAGAGGCGGAAATTTGGGGGAGAAGTGAGAAAGAAGAGGTGGAAATTTTGGGAGAATGGAGAAGAAGAGGAGAAAAAACAAAACCCTATTTCAGTTTTGGGCTTTGTTATTCGACTTTTTGATTTTTTTTTAAAGTGTGTTTGAACCGAATAATTCGGTTTAAAGCGGTTTGGCCCGATATATTCCTGTTTTTAAATCCAATTAGAAAAAATCGTGATTTTTACCGAATTTTATTTTTAATTCAGATTCGGTAAGAATTTTTCATTTTAATTTGGAAAAATTCTGTTCACCCGAATTATTCACGAATTTAATAACAAAGATCTAAACACCATCAAATGACAAGGTGGAGGACTGGAGGGTAGTTTCGGCTTTGTCAACTAGAGATGGAAGTTTGTGATAGGACCATCACAAGTGGTGAAAAAATTTCTTCCCACTCCACATAAGTGAAGCAAAACTTTTGCCAATTTTGAAAAGTCTTTGATGAAGAATTAAGGATCATTGGTCCCATTTCCCCCAGTGGTTAGAATGATTTTACTTATTTGATGCTTTCCATCAAACAAGTTGAAGAATAGTGATTAGATAGGTCATCAAATCATATCACAAAACTAATAAGTGAATATTCCATTTCAATGGCTACGAGCTCAGGTTGAAGAAAAATTCCTACAACACAGTAACAGTTGGTTTTTTCATTTAAATGGAATCAAACTAAAGTTTTAAAGTTTGGGATCAATCTTAATCAATACCAATTATCGAAATGACTTGAATTGATGTACCCATGCTTTTCTAGCTTATAACAAAATTTATTATTTTGAGCCATTTTACCTTTATATCTTACAAATGGATTGTTATCGGATCTGTTTCTACTGATACTAATGCCATATGAGCATAGATATAAGGATGGGATCAGATTGAATCAGTAAGTATCTATCGATTTTGCCCTTGGTGTTTTTAAATTAAAAGATATATATATTTTTTTTTTCGCTGTTTTACCTTTGAAATAATATGGGTAACCGATCTGAATTGATCAAGAATTAGGAATTGACTTTAATCATTACAACTGATACGATATCAATACTTGAAATGATGGATCTGAGAGATTTGATCGATCCGATTTTTTAAAATTATGATTCCACAATTGTTTTTCAAAATTGAAATGATCGATGCTTAGAAACATGATAACCTTTCGTATGGGAAAGGAAAATCCGTATACAGAATTGTGAAAGTGAAAAGAAGTAGTAAACATTAGATTTTTTTTTTTTTTTTTTCCGAAGAAGATTAGACGTGCAAGTTATAAATTATGCTTCCACTCGAGGAGGAAAGATTTCTCAATTCTTAAGGAATCAATATATAACCCACACCCCATAGGTAGAAAGTGGGTCAAGGAGGGTGTTTCTGTTTTGTTTCTAATGTCAAATCCCGGTCACATCCATTAGAACCTGACGTGTCTCCTTCCTATTAAACTAGACTCACATCTCATTCAATGATGATGAATGGGTGGGCCCACGGAGTGGGTCAAATCAAGAAATGAAAAATATCACGTCAGCATGAACAATCCCATCCATGCATCCACCAAGACCAACCATTCACCAAAACCCAACCATTCTTCCTCTTTGTTTGTTTCGCTCGAATCAATTATAAAGTCTAAAAAATTTTCAATCTTCCTTGTTTTTTTCTCCCAAATCAAATATAAAATTGAAAAAAATGTAAGATATTTTTATTTATTTTTAATAAAAAAATAAAGTTAAGATCCTGCTTCTCTATCCAATAGGCCAAAGTATCTGTTTCCTTCAACCAATACTCCAAGCTTTTAGGGTTATTGTCAATCCACCTCTTCGAGCAGTTATCAATTGATGACACATCTTTATCACTTTGAAGGATCAACTATCCTTATAAAAAAAGCCTCTAATTAAAGAATTCTTGTTTTTGATTTATCTTGTGAATCTGAATCTGAATCTTTAGTTATTTATTTATTTTTTTAACAATAGATATGTAGATTCTCAATCTAACTAGTTCTATAAATTTATAATATCTCCATAATCGTATGGATTACGTCACACTGAAAATGAATAAGAACTATTCAATTTTCAATAAAAAATAATAAACACTTTATAAGAATAACCCCAAGAAAAAAAAAAGAATCCAAATTTAAAATCACACGTTTCCTGAAGAATCTGAATCTCAATTATTTTCCTCTATTCCACTAAAAACCTTTCCTCACTTCTTTTAATAATGTGGCCCATGTTTGGTGGTAGATTTCAAAATAAACATTTGATTGACTACCCAATCAGGACTAAGGACCCAAAAGAATGACAGTATCAATTATATCACTTGCCATCCCCTTTCTTTCTGGAAAGGGTATCTTTTGCTTGGTTTATAGCCAGCCATGTTTATCTCAAAATGCTTACCGAACCAATGACATCATCCCCCACCCTTACCAAAACAAAACAAAAAAAAATGGTAGCCTTGCAGTCCCTACTATAATATAAATATTAACAAAAATTTGTGTCTGACCAGACATTATTGATAACAGTAGATCAAACAATCCAATGGTGAGTGAGATTCTTCCTCCATGTAAATCCTTTTACTTTAAAAAGAGGGGTTTAGTCTAGCTTAATTAATTGAACAATACAATAACTATGAATGCAATACATGGAATATTCCAACAAGTTTAATTAATGAGGAAATATGTGGAATATTACAACAAATTTAAAAATTACGGTGGAAATATGTTAAAGATTCCAATAAGTTTAAAAATAGGAAATAACTGTTGCCTAGTTGCATTCAAGAACCTGCAATCCCTGGTACTAACTAGGGGAATGGAATCTTAGGGATACAGGTTAAAAAATTCACCTTAAATAGGTATTTTCAAACCTGCCCTTGGGATTCCATTCTCTTGGCTATTACCATGGGGTTGCAGCTACTTAGACTACAACCCATGCAACAACGAAATTTTTTCCAGACAGCTTGATCATCTTAAGGCCTGATTCCCATATAATTTTTGTTTTCTTTGAAAGCTAGCAACGGCTGGATTTCTTTAATTATGATCATATGAATCTTTAAATGCTTCTTATTGAAAGCACTCTCTAACTCAAAGATGAATGGATTCTCACACTTTCATCTAGTGGTCTCTGATCTAGTTCACCCCATCATTAAACCCTAGAGGATCCCTCTTCTACAAAGTTTGCTTCTTCCCGTTGAGGTTAATGAGGTTTTGAAGATTACACTGTATCCCATTAGAAGGGAGGATGGCTAGTTATGGACCTATGCAAAAAATGGTAAGTTTACTATTCATTCTGCTTATTAATTTCATTGCTATAAATTCGAAGTTTTGGATTGATCTTTGGAAGATGAATTTAATCCCTAAGATCAAATTCTTTCTATGGAATGAAACTGTGGTAATGAATCAATTCTCTATGCGCAAACTCTCATCCAATCCATCTTGCCCTATTTGCATGTTTGGTGAAAAATTTGGTAGCCTCACCAAATTTACTTATCCTCACAATGTAATGAGTCGGTGTGCTTCTATTGGTGGCGGACTCCTTTTTTCTTATTTCATGAACAAAGAAAAATTATTATTTAAAGAAGAAAGTGTTATTTACAAGGATTATTCCTTGACAACGGATTTATAGGACAAGTCTTTCGAAAAATAAAAGACAATCGTCAATCTAGGGACTTCAATCCGAATTGCAGGTTTAATAGTTGCTGACCTTTAGAAAAAAAAAAAAGTATAAATAGAGGACCAAGGCTAAGCTTCATCAGTAGGTCGACAACATCTTGACTAATCTTTGAGAATCCGTAAATCTTTATAATGTGCCATCTTATTTCTGAGGCCTTCCTTACTCCCTGTATCAATCTTTTGGCCAATACTTTCACTTCCTGATTGGTGACAAACTCCTTTAGAGATGAGATTTTTAATTTACAAATTGAGAAGTTTCGGATAGAAAGGATTTTGAGGTTGTATGATCTTCTCTTATGTGGAAAATATGGAAAACCCACAATAGAGTTATTTTTAATCATCCTTGATGGATAGTCACTTTGAAGGCTTTTGAAAATTTTGTGGTGAATGTGCACACTACTATGCAACATTTTGCCTCTTTGCCTCCTAGGAATCTTAGATCCTCAGGTCACTTGCTTACCTAGTGTGGGCTCTTGTACTTCATTTATAAGTACATATGACATTTTCTCCTATGGCTCTTGGCCAAATCCTTTTTGAGTTGCATCTTTCACCTCCCTTTGTTCTTGTTTCTCCTGTAGACTCTTTTAGTTACAGAAAATTTTTTCTTGACTCTAAAAAAATGATTCGCAAAGAGACAATGGATGTATTGAAGATAGAGATTGATCATTTTGTAATTTTTTGGTTATGCATCCATGTTGACACTTTAACCTCCCTTCTTCTACATGAAACTGGGACGAGGAGACATAGACAAGTGCGAATTAGGTAGAGTGAGCCAAATCAAGGCCCCAACTTGTCGTACCCCTAAAGGTTAGGGTTGGTTTTTGGAGCTTTAAACGATTTTCGGTCCTCTTGCTATGCTTGATCTTGAGCTTGATGGCTTGTCCTATTCTATTTACCATGCAAAGCCAAGCTAATCATATGCATGCCAAGGGGTGGGGTTGGTGTTGGGATTAGGGTTTCTGATCCATTTGTAGTCCATTGTGGCCAGAGGCTATATTGACTTCTATCTTCCTAATTTTACTAAATTTCTGACAATAACAACAAACATAAACATATCCCAACTAAATGAGGTTGGATGCATGGATCCGATATGAAAATGAGAATCAAGAAACAATGAAATAAGGGAAAATAAGTGAAAAGGGAATACGAGGAGCAAATAAAGTAGAAATCCAAGATGCATCACAAGAACATCCCTTACATAGGGTTTGCTTCCCAGATCCTTGTCCTCCACAAAACTCTATCCATGGTCATACTGAATTTTTGACTCAAATTTTTAATTATCATAAGAGTTTAAGTAAGGGTTGAACTGTATGTAATAATAAGTTAGATGAAATCTATAAAGTGATCCTTTCCCATCCATCGTGATGAGCGTATAGACTCAAAGTACTCAACACTCCATTGAATATGAGAGGACATAACAAATATTTTCAAGCGAGTGGTTCCTTTGAGCAAGCAATATAAGGAAGCACACTAATGAAGTGCAACAAAACAACATAATTCAAATTAAAAGAAGGCCGTGAAATGATTTTATATGGGAAAGAGAGAGATAGACACAAGGGTGCTAGTGTTCCCTACCATGGTGGCTTAGTGAATCTTCTCCCATTTTTCTAAATTGCTATAGTATCATATATGTGATGTCACATTCAGTTGAATAAAATAAAAAAATTTGTTACACCCTTATTGGGTTTCTATGGTAAAAAATCCTTTATGGTGTGTTTAAACTGAAATGTAACCAATGAAGTCACATGTTGATCTTCGAAAAATCTTCAATATTTCTTAGAATAAAGTTTCTTTCACAACAAATTAGCTAATATGAGGTTTTTTTTTTTCCCTCATTGTGAGATGGGAAGAACTTTTTTGGTACTCAGCAAGAAAATCTCATTTAAAAAACATCTACCACATTTTAGTTTAATATTTATCAGATTTAGTGGATATGTTTTCAAATTCTACATCCATCCACCTAATAAAATAAAGCCCCAAGGCTTTTCTCTTATTTAACTATAAGAATTGATTTCTACCAAAAAAAGACTAGAGAATTGACAATTTAAAAAACACAGGCTTTTTAAGGGTTTAGGTATTTTGGTAATAAAAAACTTAATTTCATGACAATCTTAATTTGTCTATATGCAATACTTTTTATTTTTTTGGATAAAATATGCAATACTCTCTTTGCTTTTTTTCCACGGCAGTTCGATTGTTAAGTGATTAACTCTTTTCAAAAGTTCAGTACATGTGGGCCATGTACTTGAGAAACTAATTTTTTTTTTGCTAAAGGTCAGCAAAGTATATTATATATAAAAAAAAAATAGAAGCTTACAAAAAAGCCTTTAGATCTCTGTTTCACCTTTGGGGAAACTATAATTAACTTGAATATTGGCTGGTCCAAGGGACTAAATCATTTGTTCTCATAGGTTGAATGTTTTATATTAGGATATGCTCATCCTAGCCATATTTAAAAACCCATAATTGCTTGGGGCTTGGCTTCTATCAATTCTGATTTCAAGTTAGATTGGAAAATACTGATAATAGAGATAAAGAGATTTTTTTTTTTTTTTAATTAAAAATCAACGAGGAAAACTTATTAATAATGAATGAAAGAATAAAAACAAAAACCATATGGCCAAGGGAACACTCAAAAAATCAGTCTCCTTATCCATCTTTGCATGATCATTGCGTAGATCAAAAAATTACAAAACCTCTGTTAAATCTAAAACCGAGTTTTTTTTTTTTTTCATATATCTATATATAGTTTTTAATTAAAAAATATTGTAGATCTTATTCCCCCCAGCCTCGGCCTAGCTATAAACTTACCACCCTCCAGCACAAACGGGGAAGGTCTTTACTCCATTGAGGAGCTGTAGTCACTGTGATAAAATGTGCTCAAAGTCCTCCCTGCCCTAGTTGAGGGTCAAAAAGACCCCTCGGTGAGCTTTCTCAGACCCTTCTGCTACAAAATAATGCTCTAAGGAGCACCCCTTTTTTCGCTAAAAAGTCATGTATATTAAAATGAAAGAAGAAAAAAGAAATATAGTACATCAGATGAGGAAGGGAGAAATACCCAACACTCACACTAAGAAGAGAGGGAGAAGCAGAAACTCCACCTTCGGCATTGCCATCAGCAGAATTACGCAACTACCCAACTCCACCAAAAACAAAAATCAGGAAAGAGAAGAAGATCCTAGGTGAATCTGAACCTAGGCCGGCCCGATGCATCCATGTCTAATTCCATTTGAACCAGAGTTGGCCAAATTGAAATCGGCTCTGACACTTCAAAACGAGCAGCTGACTTTGACAAAAAATCCGCCACTGAATTTGCTTCCCTATAGCAATGCGTTATTTTCCATTCCACATCCTCCAAATAAGAAATACAATTTATCCATCTTTGCCGAGCTATCCATGGACTTTGCCTCTTCTGAAAAATAGTCACAACTGCAACTGAATCACATTCTATCCAGAGCCGTTTCACATTATGCTGCTTAGCTAATTCAATCCCTATCATAAGAGCTAAAAATTCAGCCTCAAAATTTGTGCGAGTTCCTAGAAATTTTCTGAAATTTGCCACTACCTCTGCCTTTTCATTGCGAAGGATTCCCCCTGCTCCAGACTTCCCTGGATTACCAATAGAGCAACCATCCGAATTGATTTTTATCCAACCTGGATTAGGAGGGCACCAGAAAATAGTGAAGATTTCCCGAGGCCTTCTCCGCACCCCTGAAATACCCAATCTTCTTGCAGTGACAAGATCCGAAATTGAGATGGCTGCCCCTGAATGAACCAACTCTTGGCAGCTAATTTCTCTCTTCACTTGGCCAAAACAATGCTCTTTTGATTTTGAGATTCCTTCGAATTTTCTTCCATTCCTCTCCAACCAAGTAAAGTAAGGGATTAAAACAAAACCCTTCAGCCACACCCCTTTAAAGATGGTCTTCTTGGCCTGATCTTTCCACCAAGCTATCAAACTTTCAACTCCTTCAAATCCAGGCCACCTAAACCCAAAACAACAACAAAATTTCTGCCACATGAAAACTGCAAAAGAACATTCATACATGTTATGATTTATTGACTCTTCCGCTATGCCACAGAGAGTGCACTGAGATGGCAATGGAACCCCTCTCTTTTTCACATTATCATCAGTAGCTAGCTTATTTTTCAACATTCTCCATCCAAACACCGATTGGCGAGGCTGAAGATGAGAATTCCAAATCAATGAATACCACCCCACCTTTGGCGATTCCCGTCTTACTTTTTCCCAAGCCGATTTTATTGTAAAAACTCCAGATGAATTTAATTCCCAATGACAAATATCATCCAGATCTGAAATTATGATATCCTTGGCCTGATCAAAGATATTTTGAAAAAATTCAGAGCTCACCTGGGGAAAATTCCATTCATCTTGGCAAATGAAATCAGAAACCTTTGCCTGCATCGAATCAAAGATATCTAACTGCGAACCATACATCTCCTCAATAGACTTCTTTCCCAGCCAGCTATCTTTCCAAAAATTTATCCTCTGACCATTCCCAACAGTCCATTGCTCATGAGACTGTACCCACCGCCACACCTTTTTAAGACCAGGCCATATCGAAGAGGAAAGGTAGGTAGTTTTCAGCGAACCATCAATCTTCAGAAAACGAGCACGAAAGAAAACACTCATTAGAGAATTTCCATGTTTGATTTGCCATGCTAATTTGCACAGGCATGCAAAATTAACATCTCGCAACCTCCTAATGCCAAGACCGCCTTCCCTGGTAGGTTTACATACCTCATCCCACTTCACCACTATCTTCTTCCCTGTCTCCATGTCACCAGACCATATGAAGTTTCGCATCCACTTTTCCACTAATTTTATTGAGCTTCCTGGCCACCAATAAATCCCAAAATTATGAATTGGAATGCTTGAAATCACTGATTTAACCAGCTCCACCCTACCAGCCATGGAGAGAATCCGACCCTTCCATCCCGATAACCTCTTCTTGATTTTATCCATCAGCGGTAACATGTGGTCCCGTTGAACTCTCCCCTTGAAGATCTCCACACCTAAATATTTAGTAGGCTGCCTTGCAGATTGGATTCCCATAAAAGTACTTATAAAATGTTTCCTGTGAGGGGCAACCTTTCCAAAGAACAAACTACTTTTTTCTAGATTAAATATCTGGCCAGAGAATGCCTGATATTTATCAAGAAAAGCCTTAAGATTTTTGACAAACTGAGCAGATGCATTAATGAAAATGAAAATGTCATCAGCAAACAATAAATGGGAGGGAGTTAACACACCTCGAGGCCCAGGAAGAGACTTTATCAAACCATTCTGAACCATGCTTCTAAGACCTCTACAGAGAACCTCTTCTGCCAGAATAAATAAAAAGGGAGACAAAGGATCTCCTTGTCGGAGACCTCTACCAACCCCAAAGAACCCCACCGGGCCACCATTCACCAAAATTGATACTCTGGAGGATAGAAGAAGGTTGTGAATCCAAGAAATCCACCTAGATGAGAACCCAAATTTGCACAGAACTGCAAAGAGGAATTCCCAAGCTAGAGAGTCATACGCCTTTTGAACATCGAGCTTCAGTCCCATTCCACCACCCCTAACTGAAGAATGCATCAAATTTGACAGTTCTGAGGCGAGGCTGATATTTGCTGAAATTATTTTACCCTGCTGGAAAGCGCCTTGCTCTTCCGAAATCAATTTAGGCAAAACAACAAGTAATCTTGAAGATAGAATTTTTGATATCACTTTGCAGTAAAAATTCCCCATACATATAGGTCGAAACCTATCTAGAGAGGCCGCCCCCTCAACTTTGGGGATCAAGGAAATAAAGCAGTTATTTATTCCTTTAGGAAGCCGCCCTTCCTCAAAGAATTTTTTCACTGCCCTGCAAAAATCACCCTCAACAATAGTCCAACATCGCCTGAAGAAACTACCTGGGAACCCATCAGGACCTGGAGAGCTTACAGGATCTAAATCCCAAACAGCTTGTTTAATTTCGTCCCCACTCGGGACAATCTCCAATCCTGCCACGTCCTCCTCCTCCAACACTCTGGGAATATTTTCAAGAAGGTCATTATGAACCGTGATTTCATCAGCCTCATGAAATTTCTCAAAAAAATCAGAGACATAAAACGATATTCCCTGTTGGTCTGAAACCCAAGTTCCATCTTCCTTTTTTAGGGAGGTGATCTGATTTTTCAACCTCCTTAGCTTCACGGAGAGATGAAAAATCTTCGAGTTACAATCTCCATTTTTCATCCATCTCAGTTTAGCTTTTTCAGCCCACAACTTCTCGTACATTTGGTTGGCCTTCAATAATACTGTTTTTGCATCTGCCTCTCTGTTAAATAATTCATCATTCATCCCAGCCACCTCTATCATATCTTGAACCTTCTTTAATTCCAGCTTTGCTTTATCGACCTCATCATTCAGGTTAGGAAAATTGGCCCTCGCCCAAACCTTTAAATTCTCCTTGACCTGCTTTAATTTTTGTGCCAGAACGAAAATTGGATTACCCCCTATCAAAGTTTTCCAAGCTTCCTCAACCACAGAGATAAATTGATCATTTTCCATCCAAAAGCTATGGAATCTAAAGGGGATATTTGTAGGTCTTTGAACATCATCAGAGACAACAATTAAAGGGGCATGATCTGATACCGAAGACAACAAAACACGCTGCTTCACATTTCTAAACACATCTATCCACTTCCCATTACAAAAACTCCGATCCAACACTGCAACTGCATGACCCCTTCGACGATTATTAGTCCAAGTGAATTTCTTTCCCTGAGAAGGGATAGAAAGCAATTCACACGCATCAACCATTGCCTGGAATTCAGCAGCTGATCCAAGATTAAACTTACCAGGACCTCTTTTCTCATGCGAGAACAGGGTTGCATTGAAATCCCCCATCACAGACCACGGAACCAAAGCTGATATCGACAACTCCAAATCTAACCACAATTGCCTACGCATAATTTTAAAAGAACTTGCATGTACAAAAGAAATACCCACTTTACTACCTGGCCAATCAAAGATGACTGATATATATTGATCAGACATACCTGCAACAACTGGTCTCGAAACCCCCAACTTCCATATAATCCATAAATTTGGGACTTTGTCATCCCGAAAATTATGAATGAAATCCACCGCATACCCCAACCGACTAAAGAAAATAACAGGAAATTTACATACCTGAACCATGGGTTCAGCCAAGCATAACACATCCGGGGCATGCTCCTTCACCAGTAGACGTAAAGCGCACAACCCTGCTGCCTTCCTAACACCCCGAATGTTCCAATACAGAATCTTCATGAATTACTTCTTAGAGAATTGATTTTTATCAGACTTTTTAGCCTGACTACCTGTTTTCTTTCTTTGCTTTCCACCCTCAAGCATACCTCCGGCCTCCTTCTCCCGAGCCACTGCCACCGTATCCATTCTTATAATTTCTGAATGCACAATAGAGGTTGTTCCCCTTGAACATTCCACCCTGGGCAAAGAAGAAACCACATGATCCTCACCAGGGTCTTCAACAACTGGCTGCCTAGCACTGGCCATGGCAACACCACGTCCAGGTCCTTGACCCCCACCGAGCCTTCTATTACGAGAAGGATACCTCCCCTCCGGAACAGCAACCTCGCCCACAGGAGTAAGCCCCTTTCTGGGTTCATTCCCCCCCAATGGATCCACTGGCGGATCACCAGGAACTCCATGGAGCGGGTTCTCAGTTGGGTTTGGATCAGAATCAACATCCGATCCCTCATCCATTCGAAATACGTCTCCTTCCTTAGGTTGAATATTAGAAATCTCTCCTTCCTTATTTATAGGATTAGAATCAGACTCTAATTCTATAACCGTCCCTGACACAAATCCTTCCTTAATTCCATAATTTTCATCTCCGTTGGACTCCTTTCCTAAAACGTTTGAGACAGAGTTGGAAGGATTCAAAAATATTTGAATATCTCCCCCAGCCTTGGACGAATTTGAATTAGGAGAGATTTGATCTTGAATAGGATCAAAATTATTCTGCTGATGTGGCAAAGATCTTCCCCTAGAAAGAGACTCTCACCGAGTTACTCCCACCTGAGTTGACTCCATCTTCAACATATACCGCCCCTGGAACCTTTGCTAATTTATCAGCCGCACATTGCTTTTCATCATCCAATCTTTTCAGCCTACACTTGGAAATCAAATGTCCGACTCGTTTACAGTATCCACAACGCTCCACATTATCTTCATACACCACCTTTTGACAGAAACCATACACCTGAGATGTACCTGGTTCTAATCTTTCCACCTGTACTTCCTCCACCCTCTCTGCCAAGTCAGAGATATCAACCTCCACCAGCACTCTCGCAAAGAAGCCAAGAATGCCTTGTCTTGTTCGTCTGTCTAGGGACACAGGGCGCCCTACTGCCTTTGCAATAGACAATAACACATTTTCGTGCCAGTATTCAAGCGGGAGATCAGGAAACCGTATCCATACCAGCTTTGTGAGAAGTTGCTTCTCGTGAATATTAAAATCAGGTTTCCAATGTTGAAATCGAATGACCTGATCACCAATCCTAAGGGGAGACCTTCGCCACACCGCTGCCTTGTCGCCCTCGCACTGAAATTGAAAAATTACATAACCTTTTCCCAATGGATGCATTAGCACCCCTTGACTGAGGTTCCATTTTTCCCGAGCCTCCGCTCTCAAACCATCCAAAGAGATCAATCGGAAGTTAACCCTACCGATTAAGGCAAAACGAAAATTTTGTCTCTTCGATTCATAGTCTCTCTGCGGGATCATTACTCGTCTTTTACTCCCTACCTGAATCGGCTCTGGGAGAGTGTCAATGGCAGGCCAAGACGAAAAACCCAAGGCTTTTGCATATGAATGTCGCTGGCCTTCATCCTTGTGCATCTTTGACACCTCTTGTTTGCGCACACCTCCATCCTCACCTCCTCCCTTCATGGTCTAGTTCTGTGTCATGGCAGACAATATTGGATTGAACCCAGCAGCCCAAAGACATCTCCTCTTCGACAGAACTTGAAGCAGTGATGGGTTTTTCATGTATCATCAAACAATAGGCCTCAAATTTTTAGAGGAGGAGTCGAAGCAGGCAGTCGATCTCAGGCAGTCGAAGCAGTCGATCTCAGGCAGTCGATCTCAGGCAGTCGATCGAAGTAGATCTCGATCTCAGGCAGTCGATCGAAGCAGATCTCGATCTCAGGCAGTCGAAGCAGATCTCGATCTCAGGCATCGACAACAGTCATCGAAGAGGTTCCTACGACAGTTGCAGTCGATCGAAGCAGATCTCGATCTCAGGCATCGGCAACAGTCATCGATCTCAGGCACAGACAACAGCAGTAGCAGTCGGATTATCCAATTTCTCGACTGCCAGGTGCTTGTTAAGAAGAAGGGAAAGTAATAGAGACTGGCTTTGGAGAGAGAGACGGAGGAAGGAGCATCTCGCTTTGCTTTGGAGCTGAGATCTCGGAAGGAGCTGAGAGAGAGACGGAGGAAGGAGCTGAGAGAGAGACGGAGGAAGGGGAGTCGGAAGGGAAGCTTTGCTTTGGAGCTGAGATCTCGCTTTGCTTTGGAGCTTCTTCTGCTTCCGATCTACTGATATTCAGATCCAGATCTGAAAACTCTTCTCCACTGAATTACAGCTTCACGGAACTCCGATCAGATCCAACACACCGAACACTGAAACTGGTCCAGCCCTTGCTGACTTCTCTGGATCTGTAGAACTCCGATCAGTCCAGCCTCTCTTTCTGTCTTCGTCAGGTCACTAGATAATGCATTTTGGAGGAGAGAGAGTGTCTGGCGATTCAGGGGAGAATGGAGCTCTGGCTGTGGAGGATGACGATGATGGAGCTCTAAGGAGCACCCCAGTTTAAGGAAACTTTTTGTATGAACTTCCTCGAGAAGGTCTCCACTAAGCGTGAAAAATCTAAATAAATGAATTTCACATCTTTGTCTTTTAACTTGTTTTTCCGAAATTGCTTTGTTGCTGTGGCTAGCCATTACATTCCAATGACATTTCCATAAACTACAGGGATCACTTTTGGTCTAATTCATGTGTTGTAGATTCAGTACGGAAAAGATAAGTTTGGTACAGTACAATACAGAGCTCCTTTTTGGCCTCGATCAACTATGGGAATGCAGCAAAGATGCAAAACAATGAAGGGACCTATGTAGATTGCTGAGTTTGAACTATTAGATTCCACTCTTACCTTGGAGGAAGACAGAAAAAATAGGGAGATAGTTTTGACTCTGGGTGAAAGAGAATCCCACCATTGCCATCTCATAATTATTTCACTATTGTGTTTAGGCAAGGTTCGAAATGTCTTTAGCATTGTTAAAAGAGTGTTATTCAACTACCAAAAGTGATGGGTGAAGAGACCTTTTCAAGCAAAGGAAAAATTGATCCTAAAAGGTATATTATATTTAATGGGAAGTGTTTCCTTTGCACATGCGTGAAAGTCAATAGGAATGTATCAACCGATACTTCATTTTACATTTTCATGGGAGGCTGGCTAGTCACTAATTTCACCCTTCATATATGTTTGAGCATGGGCCACACTCCCCCACAAAAAACACTCTGTAGTTTAGAACGAAACTTGGTAGTTGCAATTATCCCAGGCAGTAGCCAGGGGAATGGAATCCTAGGCGTAGGGGTAGAAAATTTCACCTGGGGAGGGTATTTTCAAACTTGTACATCAGATTCTATTTACCTGGCTAATACTAGGGGTTGTAGCCAACCTAGTTTCCCCCAGTTTGAATTGTTAGATTTCTCTTTGGAGTGAGATTCCTTCACATATGGTTAGAAAAGTTCTCTTCTGCAGTCACGAGATTTCATCTTTGTTTGAGGAATATTTCAGAACTTAGTCAGAAGGTGCACATAAGAGTTAATGATAATATTCACTATCTGGTTAAACTTATTATTCCAAGAACCTAATCATAGCATGAATTCATTTTGGATGAGGAAATTATCTCTCCACTCAAGGTGACAAAAAAATTGGCCTCCAACTTTTGCCAAAGAAAAGAAATAAAAAATAAGAAAAACTTTCCTTCACTAATAGAATCTCTTCACCAATCACTGAGATGTTGATGAAGATAAAAGAAGTATATATATATATATATATATATTCTGATTGCTTACTTTGAATGAGTAGATTCCTCTCTTACCATTGAAAAAAAACAAAGTTGTTTTGATATTCAATGATGTTAGCTTGAAAAATCTATGCTTTGCTTTAAGCGTTTATAGTGGCTGAGCCATGTTTAGATGATATTTTTGTTTAATTAATATTTCAAATGATATTTTGCTTGAATTGATATTCCAAAATCCTTTCAGGAGGAATATCCTCATTTTCTTTTATTAAATTACAGTGGCTCTCCAACCTCTCTCATCTGAATTTTAAATATAACAGGTACATAGCACCACAGCTACACTCTTTTTAGATATTATTTAAGAAAAAATGGTGGCAGTGCTGTCATTCATAATTGTCACGACCCGGGGAACAAAATTTAATACGACACCAGCAAAACAACTATATCAATCCATGTAAAACCGCTTGGATGCTTACGCGATGCCTTAGCAACTAAGCTGCCGGTATCATGCTCTCTCTCAGATTATCGTTCCTATCTGACCATCTCTCATCCTGACATGTGAGCCCCATGTATACCAGCTATGCGACCCTCTTGTGTGCTCTTATTTACTTGTCCTGGGAGATCCTATACCATATGGGCAGCGCAGTAATTCCCTGCTTTTTATGATTTTTTTAAGGAATAGACAACTTTTTTCAGGTCATGAATTTTGGAAATTCTTGGGTTTTTTTTTTTTTTTTTTTTTGTGGGGGTTGGGGGGGGGGTTGTGGCGGGCGTGGGATTGGGTGTTGGGTTGACAATCTTTCCCAGTCATGAACGTTTTCTCTATAAAAACTTTCCCCACCACCCAAAAGCAAAGAAAACTGAGAGAGAGAGTGGAATGAAGAGCAAGTAATGTAGTAGTAGATAGACGGGATTTGAAGATGAAGAGATCAGTGTTGGTGGTATCTATTTGGTATCTTCAACTACTGATTCCATTGATTAGTTGTGTGGTGGATCGGAGCCAGTTTCCTGCAACGTTTCTTTTTGGGACTTCTACATCTTCTTATCAGGTAAATAACAGTAACAAAGAATTTAGATTTCTTGGCTCAAGGTTCCATATATATGAGTCAAGGTCACCTAAACTGTTAAACCCATTAAGAATTTCCAAAATCTAGGATGTTCCCTTGCCTTGAATAGTTAATAGCCATGAACATGTCCTTTGGCCTGCAAGATCTCTCTCTCTCTCTCTCTCTCTCTCTCTCTCTCTGTGCTAGTGTAATAGCTGGGTTTGGATTTCATGTCATATATGGTTCAACTCATATTTGAATTAAACAACCTTTTTCTTCTTGTTGGAAGTGTACTGTGTGTTTCTGTTTCCAAAGCCAGTTACCAGTCTACGATTGTTAATCTGGTGATTAGCCTCTCTCTCTCTCTCTCTCTCTCGATCTCGAAGGTCAGAAGCAGGGGACGTCATGAAAAGAGTAATGGAGACGGGAGAAGGAAGGAAGAAAGGAAGGAAGGTTCTTCTCTGTGTGATCATAACATACTAAATACCATGCATTAAAGTGTTACTGCAAGATAATTTTTCTTTTATGTAATGAAGCGTCGACCTAGCCCTCTCTTTCATATTTTTCTTCCTTGTTCTTGGGTTCACCCGCTGTATGTGGAAAAATGAAGTGTCAATCTTCACTTTTGGGCGAGCCTGTGGTACAACGGTTAAGTTGCACTATTGCAACATGTTGGTCACAGGTTGCTAAAAAAGAATAAAAAAAAAAATCATATATTAAATTCTAAGGACAATCCATATCATTTATCCTCTCATGGATGTCCTCGCTTTTCATTTGTGATATTCACGTGCACTCAAATAGTTCAAAACTAGCTATATTTTATTTCATCACTAGAAAACTATGCTTATGTTGAAACTTCATGTGTGATGAGTAGGTACTTGTAAAATAAGTAGTGAGTACTGAAAGAATTATCTTTCCTAGGAATATTGGTATCCTTTTACCATATAGGATCGAACCCCTTCTTCAATTGAAAAAACGGAAAAAAGGTTTCTTCCATGTCATGTAAACTTAGGGATCTATCAAAAGCAGGTGTGCCATCTAGATATGTTTTTCTCTGTAATCTAATTAATGAAAGAACTTTCCCCTGATTTATGCTTGAAAATCACCTAATTATCTCTACAGCTCCATCTAATTGTAAGGAAAATTAAGAGGAAATATTTTTATAATAATTTCATAATATGATTGTGTAAGCATAATATAATTTCAAAACATGTCACATATGGTTATTTAAATTTTCTTATATTTTACAAAAAACCAAATTCCTTGATTTTATGAATAAAATAAGGGAGAGAATTTTCTGTCTGAGAGTACAGCTCCTACACCAGCGTGGGGACCAATGAGAGTGCCCGTGGAAGCATCAATGGAATTTTTATCTTTCATAAGGATTGACTAGTCATTTACAAGAGTATGTGTTTGGACATAGGAGACATGCTTGTAGATTTTATTAAAAAAGCATAATTATCATATATATTAAGAATTTAAGATAATTACACAATTATGTTTATAATGTTTCTATTATCATTTTAGAATTGATTTCACTTTAAGTTCTTGTCTCCTTCCAATTTTGAATACCAAAAATAGGAACCTAGTCAAGCACTCAAGCTAGAAAACAATGTTAGGTGATTCCAATTGGATCTTCAACAAAAAAAAAAAAGAAAAAAAAGACTTGAAAAGAGACAAGAAAGATCCCAAATATAGATTAATTCCAATAAATTGTGGAGCACATATTAATATATGTGCAAGTGGATTTGAGTTCTAGGTCTCATCAAAATAAAAAAAAATAAAAAAAGATTTGAGTTCTAGGAATATGATGATGATTATGACCCAGCACAAGCCCCCAAATGTCAAATAGGAGGAGGAGTATCTAAGTTGAAGTTGCGTGCAAGAATCTCCTCCCCTATAAGCTATTATTAATTCAATCAATCTAATAAAGTAAAGTAGTGTGACTGAACGATATATACGTGTAACTAACATTTTTTAGACTTTTTTGTTTTGGAAGATTCAATTTAGTGATTCAAACAAAACGGTGATTGAAAAAAATTGACATTGATATGGACTCTCCTTAATATGTGTACTTTCCAGATCGAGGGTGCTTACTTAGCCGATAACAAAAGCCTTAGCAATTGGGATGTTTTCACTCACACACCAGGTAGGTGACCTCTCTCTCTCTCAACTACTTTAGAGGAGAAAATTTTTTCAACTGATTATTTATTTATTTTTTTTCATATTTAAAGAAAAAATAATGGGAGGAGGCAATGGAGATGTTGCAGATGATCACTATCATCGTTATATGGTAAATCCTTACTCAACAATTAAGTACTCTTCCAAACAACTCAGTGGTTTGCTGGGAAACCATTTTTTATTCATTTTAGTCTCTTCCCACTTAAGTCCAAATCACGGATATGTAAATAGATAAATAATAAATAAATAAATAAACGTCTTTACTGAGGTTAAGGACCTCCAATGTTACGTATGACAACTTTGTTTCTTTTTAGTTAAAAAAGTAGTTGAATGACACTCTATAGGAGTATTTTAAATTTTACATTTTTTTGAAGGACAGTTTTCTTCCCACTGAGGTTGAAAGATGGGAAGATCCCGATGTGATGACCCCCTTCACTCTCATCCCCCCTCATTGTGTGTGGCCGTGATTGGTTATATGAATGGACCGTGACCTTAGGAAAAGTTTTGGGCTTTCTTTTAAGAGAAAAAGGTGGATATTTCTTTCATCGGTGGTTGAACAATAAGATGGTCCAGATATGACCCCCTTCACTCCCCACATCTCCCCCCAAATAATGGATGACCACGATGGGTTATGTGAATAGATTCCCTTCTTTCTCTCCTTGTCTTGTTTTCAAAAGTTTATAAGATAAGGAAATAAAAGTGAAAGTGACGTCATTTTGTTATTATCAAAAGTTGTCATTGTAATATAAGTATACATGTAAATTAACAGTATTATCATCATTGGAAAAAAATTGCGTAATACTAAAAGGACAAAAAAATAAAATTACAAATTATTTGATATCTTTAAGTAGTAGACCAGACTCTCATATGATGATTACCTTACGGGTGTCAATAAGAAAATCCCTTAAAGGAAACTAACATCTACTTTTTCACACGCGATTAATCATTTTCAAGAAGAAGAATATTCCATAGAAATCCTCCATATGACTAAATTCCAACACTGCACGTCTAGCTTATGCTAGATGAATAGGTATTTTATGATCATTTGATCTTACTTTTGTTTTCTATTTGAAGTGTGGATGGTTCTCTCACAAAAACCATTCTGACATGATCTGATTCACACAAATAGAATTCACATAAGGATTTTTTCTATGATGAATTTTATGTGTGAATAAAATCTCCCATATTTGGACATTTAGTTGGATAGGCATCTTATAATAATTATTTTTTGCAAACCCATATAAACTTGACCACTTGTGGCTTTGAAAAAAATCTAGAGGAGTGGGGATGGCTGCCAGTTGCATGTAAGAATTTCTTGCTAAGAACATCTATAATCATCAAACAGGAAGACGTGGAGTTAATGCATTCTCTAGGAGTAAATTCCTACAGATTCTCAATTTCATGGTCCAGAATCCTCCCAAGTGAGTAACTACATAGAACTAATGAGTAACTAGAACTAATTTTACTATGTTTCACCTTTTAAATGGAGAAATTTACATGGAGTTGTGATCTAAAATGTATCAACATCAGGAGGTAGATTTGGAGGAGTTAATCCTATGGCAATTGATTTCTACAACAACATTATCAATGCTGTCTTGGTCAGAGGTAAAATTCAATATTATTTTCTTATTAAGATTCATTTTCTACTGCACATGCATATTCCTTTACTATTGGTCAAGAGTTAAAAAAAAAAAAATCCTTTCCTCATATTTTTCTATTGAATTACTAGGGATACAACCATTTGTTACATTGAACCATTATGATATTCCTCAACTACTCGAGGATCGATATGGGTCATGGTTGAGTACACAAATGCAGTAAGTCTCTAACCTAGCCATTTCTTTTCTTCTTAATTATTTTATAAGGTTGCACCCAAAGAAAAATCATTTTATAAGGAATTTCTTTGTCATTCATTATGGGGGAATTGGGATTCAGTGGACCCATCTGATGGCTTAGATTAGTTGGACTTTCTAGTATTATAAAATGGGAGAGCTAGGTTCCATAAAAGGCGGCATCGTCCGAGCATCAGCGTCAGGTCCAATTGGACCATGTGCAGAAACATCGTCGGGTTTCTACTTTTCATAAGGGGTGGGCCTGTCATTTTTCACTCACCTATGTCTAAGCGTAGGGGCCACACTACCTTTCATGCTTCTTTTTCCCTCATAAAATTTTTATCTCCAGAAATGTCTTTACATAAAGGTACATAGTGGATTTGGTTGTATGGTTGTTTTTTTTCGATAAGTAAAAAATTTGACCATTTCTCGATTTGTGCATGTCATCCTTGTGCAAGAGCCATGCTAATCTTCTTTGTATCATCTATATATTTTCGTTTTTTTTTTTTTTTTTTTTTAATGGTCTAAGCCATTTGTGTTTCATTTATTTTCATGTACAAAGGTGAAAAAAAACATTTTTTTTTTTTTTAACGTAAATACGAAGTTTAACATTGAAAAATCATATTTTTTTTTTATATGAATAAAAATTTCATGTAAAATTTCTTTTGTAGAAATATTTTACAATGAAAATGAAGATATATAGATTAATGAAAATCATGCATCAGCTCTGCCAATACCACTAATAGTAGATCAAGGAACAAATAATAGATACCAGTTCTGTTGTCAATGACCTTAATTGGTTTTTTTTACTAATGTGAATGTAATTTTTGAAACCTTTTTCATAAAATTATTCCACTTGTACAGGCAGGATTATGGATACTTTGCAGAGGTATGTTTCAAAGCTTTTGGTGATAGAGTGAAGTATTGGAGCACATTCAATGAGCCAAACATGACAATCACATTAGGTTACCTTAGTGGAGAATTCCCTCCAAACCACTGTTCACAGTCTACCTACTGCAGATCTGGGGACTCAGCTATTGAACCTTACATTGCCGCACACAATCTTATATTGTCACATGCTAATGCAGCTTATATCTATAGAAAAAAATTTCAGGTAATAAATTTATAATACCCTATTTGATATTACTAATTAGAGAATAATTATTGTAATCATCAATACAAACTTAACAGTATAAAATTGTATATTTCAACAAGGCCAAGCAAGGTGGTATGATAGGGATTGTACTCAATGCAGCTTGGTATGAACCACTCAGAAACATTCCAGCAGATTATTTCGCGGTTCGACGGGCTCTAGCTTTCGACAATGCTTGGTAACATATATATAAATTCTATCTTTTTATCCCTCTTTTTGGGAAACATATTCAATGTACTTATTTGGTTTTTGTAGGTTCTTGGATCCTATAATGTATGGTGATTACCCTCCTGAAATGCGCCAGATTTTGGGTTGTAGGTTACCGATGTTTTCGGTGAAGGAGAAGAACAAGTTAAAGAGCAAGTTGGATTTTATTGGGATCAATCACTATACAACAACCTATGTGAAAGATTGCTTGTTCTCTCCTTGTGATGAGGGTACTCCTCAAGGGGATTCCTTTGTGTACTTCACAGGAGAAAGAGATGGTGTTCTTATTGGAGAGCCAGTAAGAATTAATGACTTTAACTAATTGAATTTCTTATCTATCTATCTCTGAGAGAATCATCACTTGTTCTAATGGTTCAAAGAACATGAGATATCATATGGTTTATATTTTGGGCTGAGGCTGGGGTGAGATAGAGATCATTGCAGCAAGCCTAATTAACCCTAAATTGAGCTAATGAGCTTGGGCCGGACCAGAAAAATTGGGCTAGTTTTATGGCTGGGTATATCAAGCCTCAGGCTGGCCAAGCCCAAGTTTCTTCCATGCTTGAAATCTTCATTTTAATTTTTTCAAAAAAGATTGATCTGAGCTGCATATCCTTCCTAATATATATTTTTTCTCTTTTCTTTTCTTTTCATTTCAGATGGCAATGCCAAACTTCTATGTGGTTCCATATGGTATAGAGAAGATTGTCTTATATTTTAAAGAACGATACAACAATACTCCAATTTTCATCACAGAAAATGGTAGATATTGATTCTATACTAGACTCTACATTCTCTGATGAAAAATGTTCTTTACCCTACTTGTAAACAATTATAGAACCAGATCCTTTCAAGTATGCCAGTGCGTCAGGTGCACATCCCACTGTCAGGGGGTTCACGCCCAGATGCTGCCAACCGTCAAATGTGACTTGAAGCACTGGGGCACAAAAGAGGATCTGGGTCCACATTTTTAAGGATAAGTTGAGCCTTTTGAAGAATACTTTTGGTTTGTTTGCAGGGTTTGCACAAAAAAATTATGCTGGGGCTTCTGTTAAGGACTTCCTCAATGACACAAAGAGAATAGAATATTTGAATGATTACTTGACCTTTCTTGCTAAAGCCATGAGGTACTATATAGATTAATAATATATACATCTTATTTATATATATATATATATATTTGTAGTTAAATGGGTCTTATTGTCCATATATTTTTTCTCATAGGGATGGTGGAGCTGATGTGAGAGGTTATTTCATATGGTCTCTTATTGACAATTTTGAATGGTTATTCGGATATACTTTGCGATTCGGGCTTCATTACGTTGATTGGTTAACACTTGAGAGAATACCGAAATTATCGGCTACATGGTATAAGCAATTTTTAGACGGAAATAATACCATCCTTAAACAAGATCAGATGGTCGTAGCTACATGAGTATTCGATCCAACTCTACATACCATCATACTAGCTAGATGTGTTGTATATATACACAATATAATGATGTTCATTAATTACTTGATTTGTAATTGTGTATATGTGTATATCAAAGGTTGTGGCTATATTCTGTACTCAATTATGATTCTTACCTATTCAAAGCAGTTTCAATCTGAAAAGATAAAGTCCTAAAAATGAAGAGACCATATTAAGTATTATTTGTAAATACATAAAAGGTTATGAGAATACATAGAGATAATTTTATGAGGGGTCATACAATAAGATAGAAAGATGGTCAAATCTGAAAAGACACAAGAAACCAAAAGGTAATTTGAATCTTATAATAATTTAAATTAAATTATCATTTCAATTCCAACAGTGTTTAATAAATCACTAAGGGCTAGTCTAAAGTAAGTGTAATTAGATTAAGTAGGTTTTCATGATGCTCTTATTTAACATTTTAGGCTTAGATTTAATTAAGTGTAATTAGGTTATTTAGAATTTTAATGATGCATTCACTGAAAGTAGTTATCCTAATATAATTCATTTACCCAAAAAAAAAAAAAAAACTAATGTAATTAATTAATTAACTAACACAATCTTAGTTTATTAAAAGTTTTCAAATAATTAGAGAAATTAAGATTCCATAATTACATTGCATTAATTTTTTTTTTTTAATGACATGTATCCAAGCCTTCTGCCTAACTAGTTTCGCGGGCCCGTACTGACCCCCACAACTGCATGGACCGGGTCAGACCGGGGTTGAATGAGTACCATTCAACTTTCACTGAAATCAATGGAGCACTAAACACCCCCGTGTGAGTGGCTCCAAGAAAGTAAGAGGAGTCCCTTGCCAACTCGGTTACTCCTTGGGGTTAATTACATTGCACTATTCATTCAAGCATCATCTTCATTAATTATAATTAGTCTAATTAGGACCCGAAAATTCACTAAATAATTTTTTTTTATTAGAGAAAAAGAAAACACACAAACTACATAGACTTTCAGTATGATTAGGTACAAGCACTAGAGGATATACTTCCTGAGTTGGTTATGGATACTAGCTGGTGCATGGCTGGACATGTACTTATATTTTTTACAATAAGAGGTTATGTCGTTTGATAGCTTTCTAATGTTCAAAAAAGTGGCGAGGTGAAGTAGTGACTAGGTTCCTCCATCTGGCTGTGGGAGAAGCTTCAGGAGCTTTTGTTCTGAGAACCATATTTCTTTCACTTCCCAATCTTTATCTGCTGCCATCTTCAGCCCTGCCAGCATTTCTTCTGCTTCGAGTACTTCTTTCTTGTTAGCTTACTAGATGTGATTACCCTAAGCTTACTTTGGATAGGAAATCCATATGCCCAGCCTAAAGCTGAATTCAAAATATTAGTAGCACCAGTACAAACAAAAATTGGGTATGACAAAAATGGGTTATGACTTATGACATTTTGAAATCAGGCTTGCTAGACCATTTGTAGGAAGGGAATTCAAATCATTAAAACATTTAGAATATAAATCAAGATAAGCAATCCAATTATTTATATTTGTTACTACAAGGTGGGGGTTGGATTTATTGTAGAAGCAATTATATCATTTCTATGTTTCCATATAAAATATAGGGTGATAGAAAAAATGTTGAAAATCCGTCTAAGTTGGGAGTGGGTAAAGCTTTTATTATAAAGGAGGAAAATTAACCAACTGTTCACAGGTGGAGAAATTTAGGTGTTGAAAAAGCACACCTAGTGGTCATGCTGCCTAAATGTGCGATGAGAAGTCGCACATAATGAAAATATGGTCTATTATTTCTTCATGTTGGTTACAGAAAACACATGGAGTATCTATATCCATCCATCTTCCTAGGAGAGACCGCACTGGAATGGCCTTGTGAGAAAGTCGCCATAGGAAGGTCTTGAATTTAGGGTGAGTTTCTAATTTCCCGAGTGTTTTCCACCAGTTTCTCTTGAAAGCATCGATTGATTTATGAGGGTTAAGGGTAGAACAGATGAATTTTGCTCCAACCTTTGTGGAAAACAAGCCATTCGTGTGTAAAATGCACTTCCATTTGTCTTCCTGGGTTGTGGGTATAATTTTTGATATCTCTCTCGAGAGATTAGTATTGTAAGATAATTCTTTAGTGGATGATTATCAATAGGCAACACCAATTATTATGGTAAGAAAATTTAGAAGGCTTTGGGGATGAGTGGGGGATCTATGGTTGGAACACACCAGTAGGCTTTTGTTCCCATTTAGTTATATTATGGATAAAATTGAGATGATTTTCTGTCTGCTAAATAAAATAAAGAAAATGGTGTCTACCAAAAAAAAATAATAATAATAAATAATAAAGCAAATGGTGAAGTCATGCTGTGTGTTCTAAAACTCAGAGTACTTGCTGCCTAAATTCGTTGGGTAAACTTACAAGAAATGAACACATATGCCATATCGTTTTTGAATTTTGACGACATTAAAGTCATGCGTGTGGTTTTTATCTCAAAAACTTGACTAAGATGGTCCTTGGTGGGTGCACAAGAAATACCCATCCTTCTTTCTTTATTTTCTACGCTTAGACTTCAAGATATACACAACAAAACTATAGGCTCCATTAGTGTTGCAAATCATTCAGTTTCGATTATGCTTTTATTGGTCCTACATATCTAAAACCCATAGTACCTGCTGCCTAGATTCGCATGAGTCCACATCTTCTGCAGTGAGCAATGAGGTGTGTTGAGCATCGAATGGCTGAGAACATCTAAACACGCCCCTTAAGGGGCTTCCAGCCATCCCATGCAGCAACTGTAGACAATTTTCACACGATCCATATGGTAAAACTACAAAAAAAGAACAGATGCCATACTGTATCTTGATCTTGACGACTTAAAAGTGCATGTGGTGTCTTTCTCAAAGACTTGCCTAAAATGGTCCTTGGTGGGTGCATGAAATGCCCTTTTTTCATTATCATCTTTCTTTCTTTGTTTTCTCCTCCTACCTAGACTACTTAGAGATATACACAACAAAAACATAGGCTCCCTTAGGGTTGCAATTCAGTCGGTTTCAGTCCAGCTAGGAGTAATTAATCCTCAAAGCCAAGAATGACTAGTCTTTAATTGGTTTTCCTTTTGTATTTTTGAAATACAAATTTTTCTTGTTTCTCCATTATCCAAAATATTCTTCATTTCTTCGATGATAGAGTATCGTGATAATAGAGTATCGTTAAGACAAAAGAATCCACAAATGGGTGTCATGCATATCCTTTACCCTATTTACAAAGGGATGGGAAAATGATAGGGAGTGAGGGGATGGGAAGCACACTAAATACAAACTCACACCCCATGTGATATGTGATGAGAATTGATTGGCTAACCTTCTGATGCTTCCTTTTTCTTTTTTTTTTTCTCTTAAGATCAGTAAAAGAATATATTAATATGAGAGAAAATGTATAGATTAAAAATTCGTCATAACTGAAGAAGAAAACATTTGAATTCTCTTATCCACCTTCGGCATTACCATCAGCAGATAAGTCAGGTTTTCCTGATGCTTCCTCTTCAAAAAGAAATTGCAAACAAGTACGTTAGGCGTTGGATTCACTCACAAATAAGAAAACTGATCATGTTGTTGAAATCTATGGTCACATCAAAGCAATAAGTTTTTAGATCTTCTATTTTATAAATTCAGATTTTATATTTTTAACTCAATGAGAGGGAAGTCGGAGGACCCAATCAAACTAAGGGTGTTTACGCAACTAAATCAGAATCTGAAATCCTCAGCACGTGAGGAACAATACATAAGTTACCAATCAACTCCTCTCAAGACTTTCATAAACCTAACTTGTCTATCTCCTCAGCCAAAACAAGCTACCAGTCAAAGTTTTAAACCACGTGCCATCTAACTCTCAAGCATTGCAATGTCCTTATCAAGTACTTACGTGTAGGTTTCAATGTTTAAGGTGGTCTTCCACCCAAAAATAAATAAAAATGTTTAAGGAATTTTTTTCTTTTTAATTATTATTATTTTTAAGAATTATTGAAAGAAACTTTACTCATGCATACTAGAGGGGTAGGGGCAATGATAACCCGGGGGTGTTAAGAGCCACACTTTGAGTTCATACTCGCAAACCAATGTGACCAGAGTCGATCCATTGGCCTTTCAACACCGGCTCTTGAAGCAGAATTTACATGTTAGTGCTCTAGGCACCAGATCCACTTATGGTCTTCACATTAAACAATAATTGTTTAATTTCATTTTAATCTGTCAAAATAAAGTTGTAGGCGATAGCAATGTAACAAATAATAACTACCATCGTTACATGGAATGCAAACCATAGCCCTATTGCAAGAAGCATGAAAAAAAAAAATCTATCATTTATATGAGAGAGTGTTTTATAAGTGTATTTATAACTTGATTTTTTTTAATTCCCACAAGCACTTTAAGATAGGGATACCGTTTTCAAAGATAAGTTGAAAGTGACATGTCATAATATCATTATAACAAGTTGTCATTGCCAGACAATAATACATGTGAAATGATATTATTACCTTCTTTATCAAAAAAAAAAAAAAAAATTGTATAATTTTAAAAAAGTTTTCTATGAAGTCCTATCAATTGACTTTGGAAGAAAATAGATTGGAAAAAGTTAAATGCTGACCTTGTCTAGTATAATTCCCACATTATTTATCCAAACATTCATATTTGTGGTAGTTCGTGAGAAATAAGTATAAGTTTCTCACTCATCTTTTTTTTTTTTTAAACCTTTTTTCACTCTTTTCTGTCAAACAAACAAGGCCCAAGCGAATACCGTTCTTTGAAAAATAAAAATAAACATAAATAAATAAATAAATCTTTTTATAGTGTAATAGACCCTTTTTTTTTTTTCGTTAGGAAAAGAAAGTGATTTCATCATAAGTTGAACCAATGTTCTTTTTTATACAAAGCATTCAAAGCAAGGGCACGCATGAAGTGGGTACCTTTAGAGGATGTCCAGTCTATATGGCAAAAAAAAAAAACAAAAGTTTTTTATACTTTGTAAAATATCCAAAAACATCAGTAATGTACCAGGGCCATGGGACGCCATAAGGGTGTAAAATAAGTTGAAGTCGCTCTTTCGTGAACTATACTTCAAAGTTATTGTTAACTTCTGTTCCGCTAATTGTTTTTCATGAGTGGTTTTATGATTTAGAATAGAAAAAAAGGTCCTTTAAATAAGACTCTATAGGCCCAAATAAAGAAAATAGTAATAGCAAATACATTAAAGCACCGATAATATTATAGACTAATAGCCCTTAAAATGATTATCATTTTTCTTCTTTATTGATCCTATAACTTTGATGGAAAACTCCTTTTTAGATTGAGAGTTTTTGGCCTTGACCGGTTGATTTCTTGGTCTGAGTCCATAGGATAGGATTTGACTTGGCTTAATGATATTTTATTTATCAATAGAAAAATTCCATATTTGTTTACTCTGTTAAAAACAAAGCACTATAAAAGGGCAAATTCATCCAAATCCTAAAAGAACTATGATTGTTCTAATGAAAACACCCTCACCCACCACTGTTAAACCATGGTTTAATAAACATCATACAAAATAGACACTAAGCGGTAACCACTTACCTTCTACTCTCCAAACGACTGGAGGCATATATAACTGCTTTCTCTTCGTTGAAAGATTATGGAGGTTATTTTGGTAACAGCGGTCTCAAGGATTTCATAAATTAAGTATCGATGGTTGTTCTCTTGAAAATCCAGGCCGATCCAGAGTATGTGGGATTTTAAGAGATAGCAATGTAGTTCCAATCAAAAGTTTTTCATGCTATGAAGGAGTTACTAGCTACTAGCTACATGGTGGGGTTTGCAGCCTTTTTTGAAGAACTTCATCATGTCATGGATTTAAATGTGAGAAGATTATGGATTGAATGTGATTCGCAGGCTGTGGTGGTTTACATCAAAAATGGAAAAATTCCATGGCTATTTCAACAAAATGGTGGCTCTATAAGTATTACTTGGAAGACACCATATGGATTTTCACGCATTGCAATCATGAGGCAAACTTTGTGCTGACAAACTAGCAAAATATGCGGCAATAACAACTCTTTCTTCTACTTGAGATTCTTTTCCAAATTTTGTAACCCAAGATGTAAGCTAGGATGTACAAATGAGACCCAAATACAGATTCTTATAATCTGCTTTATCAGTTTCCGTTCCTTTTGATTGGGATGCTATTCCGTTGATGGCCATAACCATGGTGGATTAATATCTCTATGGTTGATTTTCTTTTCCCTCATTATTTGATATTTCTTATATTAATAAAATTCACTTTGCTGATTCTTAGTAAAAAAAAAAGTAGTGATACTTTTTTCCTCAATATCTTGATGAGTGTGCGTTGGATCATGGTTAAGTTCCAATGCAGTAGTTTTTAATCATTTTATGTACATTTATTTCATTTGGTTCTCTTTCGGCTACTTTTGATTATCATGATGTAACTCTTTATTGATATGGAATGATAATGATAATCATAAACTCTCTATGAGTACACTAAAGGAAGAAACTAAAGGATGCGGCGGAAGCGATTTGATATAATTCCAATTCAAATTTTTTTTCCGAACAAGGATCTCAATGAATATAGTTATTATATCTAACAATGGGAATTCAAGGTTAGCTAGAACACACAAGTGGAGTCCTCTTCCAAAGGAATACAACACTCGAATAAGATCATGTCGATTCACCTTGTCCAATAGCTGAATCCCCAAGCTTGAAGAAGAAGAAGAAGACTATTCTTTTTCATTTTTTCAATCTCTCAGTCTTATTTTGTATCAGGAGTAGTGCAAATTAGGTTTCATCCAAAGCCTCTCTTTAAATAGAAAAACTAAGTTAGAAGCTTACAATACAATGGTCGAAATTATGCCGAGTGATATAATCATAAAGAATAGCCTTTAAGTTGTCCTTAATTATACAAGATGATAATAGTACAAAAGATATAACCTGAAAACCTCAATGGTAGATATTTTCATTGCACTTCCTCCCTCACACTACCAACACCCTTAAATAAGCTATAAACCATTGAATAAAAATCACTACCATGAAATTAATGGATTTAATTAACAAGTGTCTTAGTAGTGATTGGACAAATAACATTTGAAACATATTTCAAATATAAGGCTGCGTTTATCTGGCCTTTTTTTGTTTTACAGGAATAAGAAAATGAAATCTTTCGTTTGGTGTCCACGGTTCGTTTTTTCCTTTTTTTGGGAATGAACTGGGTAAAAAAAAAAGACAAAAACGAGAAATGTTCGAACATGGTAAATCTTCGTTCCAAAACAGAATTTTGACACAGAAATGGAAAATTTTGGTTTTGACATGGAACATTGTTTCTGGAATAGAATGATTACCAAACGCAGCCTGATAATAAAATAAACATTTTTTACAAACTCTTTACGAAACAATTACCAGGACCTAGACTTCGACCAATCACAGTTTGACAACTCTCTCTTGGATGTTTTCCATAAATGGACAATAGAAATTTTATTGTCACCCACATTACTAATTTTTTTGTGTACGCCAAGAGACCATTGTGTAGTTAGTCCTATCGACATACATTAACCATTAGATTACCACACACATATAATGAAAAACTAATTAATTAATTAATTAAATCTAATTGCATTGGATTTAACGGACATGCACATCAAATGTCAAAATATCCAACAGAAACAAATACAAGTAGGATTATTTTCAAAATAATGAATAATGTCCTTACATTGGTTTAATAATAATAAGCTTTACAATTAGTGAACTATGGTTTTAATTTTTTGCATGCAAACCTAACTTCGCAGAGTAAGATAAAATTTTTAGGGCAAGATTATACACATTTTTCTGAACTATATTTGAAAGCTATTGGACTAGAGCGAAGCATTGAAGCATAATCAATGAGCCAAACTTCATGATGACACTCCTGTCCCTAATGAACTTTTTTTTTTTTTTCTCAAGATTAACAATGTAGTAGTAATGCATTGTAGTGGGATCAACATCTATATGTACCCAAAAAAAAAAAAAAAAAAAAATCTATACGAAAATATATCAGTTATACGTTCGTACCATTCCAGATATGGTTTAATTGGTTGCATAGGAGAATGATATCATAGCAGAAAACCTAAATTGACTTGAGAACTTATCTTTTTTATTTAAAATGCCACAACCATTTGCAGGATTACATGGGAATACATTTCTAATGAGTTATTACATAGCCTTGTCATGGAACTTAAGAAATTTGTAATTTTGTTTACTTCAACAAGTTTAAGTAAGGAAGTATAGCTAATGCTTATTTGTATGTAACCATTCAGAGATGCTCCAACATATTGCTTGGCTGTTCAATGGGCTCTTACTTTGACATTGCATGGCAATAAAATCTAGGGAAAAGTCTTGGTATGTCGCCCGCGTAATGCCCAGATTGTATCACTCTTTTCCCTCCATCCGATGGAAAAGACACCTATGCCCATGTGTGTCCTTCACATGGTTCTAAAACTCAGATTAGATTGGTCAGCATAGGCTGGATTGGATCAGTATCGGCTTTAATCAACCCAATTCGAATACATGTGTAAGACCCATGGTTAGTAAATTTGGGTATAAGACGCGGATTTTTGTCATATTTGAACGTTTCAATCAAAAAATCATAATTTGGCATATCAATCCAAAAACTCCGTATTATACACATAATTTATAGGTACCCGTGTTATACACGCTTTAAACGCGTATAATACTTTTTATTCTTATTAATATGTTTATTTTGAAAAAAAAAAAAGAAGAAAAAAACGTCAACCCCAAAAGTCAAAACAACACTTCTCCCTTTCCGTAGATTTCTTGATTTTGAGAAAAAATGTGAATGACATGCGTCTCCCTTTCTTATTTTATTAATTCCAACCCCTCTTTCCATATTGCCGCTCCCTCTCCCTTTTATTACCTTATGCCCTTTATTTAACTTCATTTCAAACTTATCCTAAATCTATTAATCAAGAACCTTATGTGTTCTCCCTCTTGTTCCTAGACATTAGCCTATTAAATCTACTTAATTATAATTTTTCCACCCAATTTTAAATCTTACCTTAATTATAAATCTACCGTTGGTTATTATGATTGAATTATTGAATATTTGAATGGATCTATATGTGATCTGATTCTAGTTTTAGAATACAGATCCGCATCAATAAGGGTTGCGGTGAATTTTCTTGTTTGATAAAATAATATCAATTATGATAGTTTAATTTGTTAAATGATTATCCACATGCTATTAATATTATTATGACAAATATATGCTATTATTTACTTTGATAGAAAATGGTTGATGGATAACCTATCAACATTGGCTATGATAGACATGATTAAACTCAATTAATATTAGATGTAAAACAAACAAAATTTAGAAATGATCCCCAATTGGAAAGCTAAATTGGATTTAAGTGTTCATGAGAGCATGGGATATTAGAATTTAGTTCTAAACAACTAGTTTTAGTTCATTCTCAATATCAAAATAAACCCGTATTTTTGCTCATAGATTTCAATATAGCAATCGTATTAAACATGCACATACCGTATCATTGCCGTGTACATTTTATTGTGTCGAATTTCTGAAAAATATTATTTTCGTATGTCCTGTTTAATTACCGTGCGTATCTGTTTCTGTATTATTGCCATTCCTGAACTTAATAACTATGATAAGACCCAAGGGTAAAAATGTAATAAAAATGATTTTTATTAAAACCAGGAAAAAATATATCCAATAAAATCCGACCCTGGCCTATCTCAATTGATATCGGCCTTAACCGATCTCCAGTTTTAGAACCTTGGTCCTATGTTGCCATTAACTAATGGCATCCCCAACCTCCACCCTAAAATCACTATTTTAATAATCAATTTTAACTTAGTGATTAAAATTCTCTTTCGCATGCCTCCTTTGTAATTTGCACGATTCCAATTTTTATTTGTACTAGTTTAGTTGGACTTTTATTTGCTTTGAAAAAGGTTTTTCTTTGGTGGGAGGAGTTGGAAGATGTTTCTTGGATGACTCACTTGGGAATGCCTTCTATGGTTCAAATACCTGCCATGATCCATGTTGGGTCCAATGAAAACGTTTCGAATATGTAGACCCAAAAGTACCCCTTCACATATAAGTTTCAACCCGCGTGAAGTTTATCCAAACATGCTTTGAAAATCCAATGGGAAAAAATTGAGTTTCTAAAACATGATTAAAAAGAAAAAGGTTATTAAATAGAGAAAAATGCCAATACCTTTTTTTTCTTTTGGTAATAAAAAAAGGGTGCACCATGGTAGTGATCATAGCCTCTGGTAAACAATGCTTTTGCAGGACCAATGGGTGATAGTAGGCATGCCAAGACTCAAATCCACAACCAGCCGACTCAATTGATGATGGTTGAGGGTATTTTCACCACTATGCTACCAACCCTATTGGTGAGAAAAATGCCAATAAGATTGAGAGGATACATACATCTATGATTGATTTCTGTTTTAAACTTAACACATGATCAATTCTAACCATTTTTAATATCTAACAGTTAGATTTATCACATCGCCATCTCATGTTGCCCAAGTTGTTGAACTGTTAAATTATCGGACAAGCTATAACATGTAACATTACTTGAAAAGGACTTATTCCTCTCCAATGCCAAAGGGTCACCAACATTCATCCAGCGACTAGGAGCTTTTTGGGCTGCGTGCTCATGTGTTGGGGTGTACGCCCAGATGCTCCTAACTGCTGAATGCCGCTGAGCATCCATGGAAGTTGGAGAGGATCTGATCCATCATTACAAGATCAAGTCACCCATTAAGCTCCACTATAATTTCAATATGGACCACTACAAAACACTTGGCAAATGAAGGTTGTTTTCAACCCAAACAAACAATTTAGGGGGAAACAAATCCATTGTACTAGACTCGCACTATTGTAGGCTTGGTTAACCCCATATTTGGTTAACCTAAAAATTCAAACTTTCAGGCTTGGAGATTAGGTGAGAAATTAGGGATGAGGAAAATGTTTATATATCCACATTCAACTTTCTTCTAAAATCAGTTTCTTTCCATGGAAAAGGGAATTAGTCATCCCTTAATCAAAGTTACTCTCAATGTTATTCTTGAGGTCAAACCGACCACTAGCAGACCTACAATACAATGAAGATGTTTGAATGTCACTGTCATACATGCATCTAATTCAAGCTTTAGATTGACATAAATCCACTTTCGATAGGCAAAGGAGATGCATTTTGTGGATGATACCAGCATACAAACCGAACCGGTTGCCAATTGAACCAGCCATATTGATAATCTGATTCTCAAGAAGTTCAGATTTTGTCAGAGCTAGCCAAAGAAATATAAACCTAGCAGTTTTAGAATTCGGATCAGAATTGAAAGAATCACAACTTGGAATTGATGGGTTGTGATTCTTCACTCTTCCTTTGGCCTCAAAGTTGAATACATGATCTACAAACCATAAAGGTTACAAAGAGGCTGGTTATGGTGGGTGATTCTGATTAATCTCAATTCTATGTGTATTGATTTTGACCGAGTTAGGACAAATTCGGGCAAATACAATCGATTTCATACGATTCAAATTGGAATTTTTTGCTCCTTGAGCCATGTGGGGTTTAGCTCTATGTGGAGTCAGTGTATCTTGAGTTAGCAAACCAATTTTTCTCTAATGAGTTGCAGGAAACAAAGAGACACATTGTAAATATGCAGTAGAGTTCTAAAAAAGAGAAATTTTTGGGGGAGAGAAATAGACGAAGCCATGAGGACAAGGCTCGATCTGATGTGCATATTTTTAAATTAATTTGCCATGAGATTGGTCTTTGCTTGGGTAGTTCGAAGGGTGAAGTGAAGAGTATCAGCGATCTCTTATGCTGCAGGAAATTGGGGTTACATGTAGAGGCCCCTAAGTATGTTCCGCCTCTAGAAGTTCATTGGTGTAAACCCCATTCAAATTGGTTTAAAATCAATGTAGATGGGAGTTCTCTGGGAAATCCAGGAAGGGCAGGTGCGGGTGGCATTGCTCGTAACAAAGAGGGTCAGATTTGCAACTCTTTCAGTATTTATTTAGGCATTAAAAAAATCTTTGAGGCTGAGTTTGAAGCGGTTTTGGAAGGACTAATCATGGCAAAGAGATATGGGGCGACTGAAGTGTGGGTTGAGTCAGATTCGGCTGGTGTAGTGTCTGCTGTGCAGAAGAACCAAGTTCCATGGTTAGTGCTTCAACGATGGAGAGCGATTCTCCCATATTTGAATTCTATTTCGTGGAAAATTTCTCATTGTTTTCGTGAGGCAAATGTGGTCGCAGATTATTTGGCAAGAAAGGCTTCAAAATCAGGAATCACAGAGACCTCTGTGACATTCCCCAGTCATATTATGATGGAGATTGAAAATGATGCAATGGACAGGCATAGATTTAGATTCTGCTAGGGTGTTTCTTGCTTTCTCTGCTGATGGCCATGCCGAAGGTGGAGAGAGTAAGTTTCTCTAGGGGTCTCGGTTGTGTTCCCTTTCTTTTATGTTGGTGTATTTTCCCCTTTTATTTTAATAATATCATCTTTTAACAAAAAAAAAATTATTTTGAAGCTCTTGGAGAAGAAGTGTATAATTTCTGCAGAATCTCATATTTGTGCTATTTTTTTTGCTATCTATCATGCTCATGATAAAGCTGGGTGATTGACACTAGTGTTTGTGTTTTGATTGATTCTCTATGCTATCTGAGAGATAAATTTATGGCTTTTATAGGTAGAGTAATGTCATTTCAATTATTATTATTATTATTATTATTTGTGGAAATGTCATTTTGTTAATGCTTATGAAATAACCTTGTTTCTTCAATTGTTAATGTTCTTTTCTCATTCTTGTTGTAAATCTCAAGTTTTGGAAAAAAACTTGATAGAGAAAAACATTGTCTTTCTTATTTGATTTTAGTGAAGTGCTCTCATAATTGTCTCATGATTTTTCTCTTCATATTGAAAGGTTTTTCAATAATTCTGATGTTGTGTTAGTTCGTGTTTGGTAGTTTAATTTTTCGTACTTCTAATATTAGCATATATTTTTTAGTGCTGTATGCACTTCAGCGTGCTAAGTTTTTTTTTTTTTTGAAAGATACCATAGTTTGCAGAAAAACATTTAGCACACAAAACATGAGAATCTATTCACCGATGGACTATATCAATATCCAATATTCTTAGTTTTTACATTTTATTGGACCAAGTTTTCTCTGTGGTGCAATAGGGTGCTTGGCACGTTTTCAACGTTCAGAAAAGTCTTAGGCTGCGTGTGATCGCCTTGGGCTCCGTGCATGAATGTTTCTGACTATTATAAAGATGTGCGTCAGACACCCTGTTACACCACAGAGGAATTCAATACCTCCTAATTTCACTCTCATATTCCGGGTTGTTTCATTTTCATCAGCTTTACGTCAAAGCAACGTTTGGTATTTTAGTAACGTAAGAGTGATTTTTGGTAGAATATCTCTTTCCATGATGGCGATCGTAATTTCATTCCATAGTCCATACTCGATGGGGAACGATCTCTTTAACTGTCAAACGCGGTTCCTTCTTCTGCACCATTACAAGTTCCCTTTCCCACTAGTTTCTCAAGAAAGATTTGCAGTTCAGATTCACAGTGAGTCATCCGCTATTGGTTCGGTTTGGTTCTTATCAATTAATCGTTTCGGTTTGATTTGAGTTGATCCAGTTCTAGATATGAAAGCAGGTAGAAATCAGAACCGAATTGCTTATGGATGGTTCAAATATCTCAAATCGAAACTAATTAATAAAGATTCTCGTTAACATAGAATGTGAGGATTAATCAATTTTTTAATCGGTTTAATATGTATAATCAGTTCAATAGTATATCGATTCTAATCAATTTAATCGGTTCTAAACGAGCTAAATTGATTTTATTTTAAAACCAAATCAGTTAATATAATGGATTGTTCAATTTTGATAAACAATTTATGACTTGCAATAGACACCTTAACCCCTCATTACCCTTGTTACTGACACGAAGAAAAGGAATCAGTTGATTATATTTTTCTTAGTTGCTCTTTTGCACGCTTGGTTTGGTTTGGCAGTAGCCTTTCATACTCACCCCCATCAGATCATATCCCATTGCTCCATGAATGACTAGGAAGTTAGGATGCTCTATTCCGATCAAATAAGAAGCTTGCTCGTGAGTCGCTTTCTAGAGCATCTTTCCTTTGCTAGTATCTATGGCATGCAAGGAATGATCACGTTTTCAATGTCAAGATATGGACCCCACAAGAAGTGATAATATTGGTGAAAAAGGCTTATGTTGAATTCACTACAGCTAATACAAGGGATCATTGACAGAATGTAGCAACGGGCGGGTCTATTTATGCACCATTTGAGAAATGGTCACCCTCAGCTCCGGGTTGTATCAAAGTTAATTGTGATCCGGCGCTTCCCCGAGGGACTTCAGAAGGTGGTTTGGGATTTATTTTCAAAGACCAGTTTGGAGGACTGACTAAGGCCATCTCAGTTCCTCAATGCCTAAGTTCAATAATTCAAGGAGAGGCACTGGCCATTAGATTTGCTTTATCTCATGCTTTGGCGTTAGGATATCTACATCTTCAAGTAGAATCGGATAGCAAGGAGATTGTTAATTTACTTCAAGACTATAATGAAGTACCACCTCTGGAGGCGGCGACACTAGTCAACAATATTAGGCAGCAGTGTTCTTTATTTGCTTCCATTTCTTTCACTTGTATTCTAAGGGCTCTGAATAGTATTGCAGATGCCCTAGCACGGAAGGCCCTGTCTATCATGTGTTTGACAGATTGCCCATATTACACTCCTTGGCTTCTCAGACTTTGTGAGTCTAAAGCTAATGGTTGTACACATGTTTATCGCCATCAGTAAATTTGTTCTTTACCCAAAAAAAAAAAAGGTGATTTTTCTTGCCGCCTTCCAAACTAGAAAGGATGTGGGTGGGAAGTGGGATCCATGGGGTCCACGTGATATAAGACCTAATCCCATAAACTGAGGTTCGAAGTCCCAACTGAACCCATGGTGATCTTGACTTTAATCGCATCTCATGTTTCTGCTTCCAAATGCAATATTTTCAGTTGCAATGCCATTGTGGCTAAAATCCATTAGAAATGGGAAAAAAAATTTATTCACATAAACTTGACCTATGACAACTCAAACAACTCAGCCTCTCCTACTAGAGAACTTTTCTGATTCCCTTTAAAAGCATACTTATACCAAATTCCCCCATCCACTATTACTGAGATTGGATCCGCTGCTTGTATGATCATATGGTCGTACAGTGAGCATCTAACACTTTTGCGTTCAAATATACCCCTCTTCACCATGTAATGGTAAGAAGTGAGACAGATGCTGGATGCTCATCTGTAAGACCAAGTGATCATGCGAGCAATAGATCCATTCTCACTATTACTTAAGAATTCTTGGGGCCACCGCACAAGAGTTTCAGTCTCGAACTGACTCTGTTCTGTGTAAGTAGTATCATAGTGACCCCAGGGATTAGTCGGGTCAAAAGATCCGGACACCCTGGGTATCAAACAAAAAAAAATCAAAATCATAGTACTTTTACTAATTTCCGCTTTCACTATTACTCTAGAATACCTAGATTACCCCTCTATTAAATAGTGCAACCCCATTTATCGTAGATTGTGCTCCTAGATATAAAACCACTTCCCAATTTATCAATGAAGCACAATTGCCTGCATTCACCCATTTGTCATGCCAAAGTGGACATATCAAAACACTGAACAAGAAGACATCTGGCAAAGTTCATGCCCTAAGCCCCTAACTCAATTGGATGGCTCAATATATGTTACAAAATTTTTAAGGTCAAAGTATATAATGCCATGCACAGTGCACACTTCTTATCCATGGTGGTTTTACCAACTTTTTCTCTACTTGATTGGTGCGAAGGCCAGAGACTACCAATTCAAGAAAAATATTGTTTGGCTTGTTAGTAAGGACGGAAGAGAATTGTGGTGCGTGTACTTTTTACCCAAAAAGAAAAACCCAAGGTAGTCAGAAGTCCATGACTCTCTTTTTGACTGGAACCACCGAGATCTAGATCCTCACTCCCTAGTTCCCGTTGCTTCCCAAAGATGACACAGTGAACTAAGATGGGGCCGGCCTATGCAACAAGAAACGAGATCCTCCCCAAAGCGGTCGGGCATCTAGTTCGCATTCTGACGATTGAGAGTTTCTTGGGATGCATGTTTGTATGTTGAGTATGTGTTCCGATGATTTTATTCGTCACATACGTGCTAGGCACCCAGTTGCCCTAAAAAAATCAGGGTCCAACAATGGAAAAAAGAATGCATCATCAGCGGAAAGACTTGCACGTAACTTAAATCAAAGTGTAGTGGAGTAAGGCTGCCTATGAGGACTGTCGGGCAACAAGTTTGCAACCATTGCTGAGAGTGTTCGTTTGGAGCAGAGGTTAAGGTTAGTCGGACTGCAATGTGGGAGATTGGAAGAATGTAGTGAAGATGCAATGTTACCGTGATCCGATCAGGCTTAGTCGGGCTTAATCAGTTTTAAATTTTGCACTGTGAGGCCCGTTTAGCTAAACAGACTTAGTTTTGGTGGGCATGGTACGATTTATAATTGGACTAATTAGTTTCAGGCTAGAATTGAACTGTCATAAATGAGCCTTAATCGGGCTATGGACCTGTGTTAAATAGGTCTTAAACAGGTCTAATTGGGCCTTCCCAAAAATTGTGGATTCTGAAATCCATGGAGTCAATGCATTGAAGCATCATATGTTCTTAAGGATAATTCTAATTCGATTTTGAGTAACTTAGATTTCATTGTTATTCTAATATGCTTTAATTCAAAAGCGTTCAATTTAAGTTAGGTTAATTTCAGAGATCGGTCCTTCAAAAATTCCCAAGTCAAGGTACACCGTTGTAAGTAAATTGATTTTTTGTTTTTTTGTCTTAAGTGTCTATGATATGAGAATTGCATAGAATTTTACAAGAGATATATAAAATAAAATCCTAAGCCTAGAGATGCCTTCGAATGGTGAATTAAAAAGCTCTTGATCCACTGTAGGAGTGGAGCATATATATCCAACAAACTTGGTCTTACTCAAGGCACATGATGACCATTGAATTGTCACTTGGTACCTTAAACGGATAATCAAGAACCTTGATCAACCGTGAAGTAATTTCCACAAACTATACTGCATACTAACCAATAATATGACAAGGGATAGATATTTCATTTCTATCAAACACATTCTTATGGTTTAGTTATCACCAAAAACTAAATAGACGATTCCTCAACAAATGTCCATTGGTGGTGGTTGGGTTGCATCGATGATGACCAAGGAAGAATAAAGCAATTGAAAAGCATATGGCCAAACAATTACTAGCATGCATAAACCAAAAGGCTGATTCCATCTCTCTCCCCCCTCCTTTTGTCCTTGGTTTTTGGTTTTCTAAGGCACCGTTTAATTGACAACGTTCCATTTTTGTCGTTTTTGTATTTTTTTGTTCCTAGAAACAGAGAAACAACTCAAAAAGCATTTGATATAGTTGTTTCGTTTCACCCGTTTCTAGAAACATAATCAAAATTTATGCCTATTTACAATTCTAGAAATAACTTTGACGAAACAAGTCGGACTTGTTTCGTCGTTTCTAGAAACAAATTTGAGAGAGAAAAAAAAAAGGCTATTGTGCCAGATAAAATCTCTCAACTATTTAAACCTAAAAATAGGCAACCGAACCCTTTCTCCCTTTTGGGCATCCGATGATACTATTGGATTTTTTAGTGGCATTATGTCCGCAAAAAACGTTTCGAAAAACAGATTTATCAAACACCAAAAAATCCGTTTTTATTTTCGAAAACGTGAAAAACCGTTTCTGTTGTTTCTGTCTAGAAACAGTAAAAACGTTATCAAACAGTGCCTTAGTTGTAGTAAAAATTTGTAGTTAGATCCTTAATCATGGGTTTTGGGATTTAATGATGCAGAAATTTGATGGGGTGTATGGATTGGCGTGGAGGGGGGATGAGGGGCAAAGCGAGATGAGGGGGCGCGATATTAGGGTAAGTGCGAGGCCGGCTAGTATGGAAGAGTGCATGTAGGGGAGAGGCAATTAGTGGGGAAGGGTAAGGGTAGGGGTACGGGGGGAGAGTTGAAGGGGAAATTGATAGGGGTGCTAGACTTATAGAGCGAGGATGGGATAGGTTGGGGTTGGGAAGTTTGGTTATGTTGGACATGAGGAGAATCAGTCGGAGAGGGAGAGGGAGAGGGAGAGGGAGAGGGAGAGGAAGAGGGAGGGGAGGGGAGGGGAGGGGAGAGGAGGGGAGGGGGAGGAGAGGGGAGATGTTACAATGATGGCGAATCATTGGTGATGCATCGTTAATGGGAACGAACGGTTGGGATGCATTATATTCCATCCAATAGTCAATATCATGCTAACGAACACGATTCAATTACATATCATTAATGTGTACATTTCCCTTTAATTTATACTATTTATCAAAAAAAATCAATAAGAAATTGACGGACATGCTACGTTATTATGTGCATGCTCTCTTCCCTTTTTGACACATTGCTTCTACATGTAGACCCCTTGAACAAGAGTTGGTTACAATTTGCTTCCTTCACTAATTTATTTTTTCCCAGGCATGCTAGAGCTTTTGATAGCCCAAAATGGGGATTTGACTTCTTTTGATAAGCAAAGTGGAATTCTCTGTTCGCCCGATTGCTATAGTGATTTAAAATCACTAATCATTGAGAATTAACACTTCCTCACAGGAGCTACATAAATTAAGATTGAACTAAATGTTGGAATGCTAACCTTTACTCGAAAAACTGAGATGATTATAGAAGTTCAAGAGAAACTTACTCCTACACTAATGAAGAACTAAAAAGAAATTCTAACAATCTACATGAAAAAGGCGAAAAGATAAAGAATAACACATTGTGTATTTTGGTTTGTTCAAATTTTGGTGATGCCTTTTCAGTTCGCCAATGTCTCCCTTTATGTTTCCAACAGGCTCCTTTGACAGATTCAACCATTTTAATCTATCTGTCTCATAGTTAGCAGGTAGTTACAACGTACTCCTTGTTCCTATCTTCGGTTATAATTGCCTCCATTATTGTGGTCATGTAGATACCACAATCCCTCTTTGGCCAATATGTCAATTTTTCCTCTCTCTTATTGTGGTCGTAAGTGGACAGTATTCTTTTTCCCTTATTAAATATAGTAAAAATTTCAAGGAAACATAAAAGCCCTACCAGTCTGAAATTCTCTCCACCCAAACACAAGCTGCATGAAAATACCACGTTGCTGCCCTCCCCCGTACATTGTGATGCTCCATGTACATCCTCCCATTTGCTCATGCACTGGCGCAAGAGTGACAAGGACGAGCGGATCAAGTTCCTTTGCTGAAAACAACATGCAATACTCTTTTTATACTTTCATTAGTTTGGACTAGAGAGTAAGAACAAGAGATTGTGGAGATGAGCTTCTAGCTTAGTGGCAGTCAACTAATTGGGGATACGAATCAAGGTAATCCAGCTCTCTCTCTCTCTCTCTCTCACGGAGACACCTGCGGGGGGGGGGGGAGGGCCTTTTCAGGAACAAGATCAGAGATTTTAACTTGATTATGACTTTTAAATGACTTGCTTACACTTTGAAGGCAAGATTTTTACTCTGATAGATGGTTATAACCCCTTATTTCACTAGCAGTTTATAACCTTAAAGAATGTAGAGATTGGAACCTGCTGACTAGTCATGGTCAGATTCCTACATGTTCTTGATTCCCCTTTTTTGAGTCCCTCTGTTAGGGGTACGTTAGGCCAAATCAGCATTTGTGATTACATGACTTCTAAATATCTAATAAATGACAATTTTTTGTAGGATATTATTCTCTATTTTCCGTATTTGTCCCATTTGACCATTGATTGGGTTCCATTATGAAAATCCAATATTTAATTTAATTGTAAAATATTTTGGATTCTATTAAGGATTCCCACCATATTAGTTTGGTTGCAAATAGAGAACATTTTTTCTCTAATTGATTGGTCTACCTTAATGAGAGATGGACATTATGTTATTAAAAGAAACTAGGTCCCCTTATATGGTTATATACTAATTTCAACTATTAGAGAAGTGTATTGAGAAAATACTAAGAAGAAAAACTGATTTCCATTGAAAAAGAAGAAGGCTGCTCAAGGTATGTCGTTTCCGTTTTTGTATTGAAACGATTCATGGTGTATGGGTAAAATCGCTATTATGGTTTAAGAATTATGATGCTTTAAATTCTAACATTTTTTACATAACCATGTCTATATGCAATGGTGGGTGGGTGGAGGGGGGTAGGTAGGATGAATCCTAAGTTCAGATTATACTCCCCTTTTAACAAGAACTCAAGCAAACCCTAAAATAGAATTTAGGTCAATAGTAAGATCAAAGTCAACCATATTGAGAAAATACTCAGGGGAGAACTCTATCTCCATTGAAGAAGAAAAATGTTGTTCATTCGTACAAGAATGGTATCAATGGCTGCGTCAAGCTCCACTGAAAACAATCTGCTATCGACGGTGAACAATATATTGTTTTCCCTTCTTGCATTGAAACGATTCATGGTGTATTAGAATTATGATTTTTTTTATTTTTTTATTTTTTTATTTTTTATTTTATTTTTTTATTTTTTTGCTAAAAGGTAATTTTATTGAAAGAGAAAAAAACAAAACAAAGAGAAATACAAAAGGGCAGGCCGATCCCACTAAACCCACTTGCAACCTCCACCTTCGGCATGGCCATCAGCAGAGGGAGCAAGCAGAGGGCTTAGCCAAATCGAAAACGGTGCCTGTCCAAAGCATCTGAAGCTAACTCAGCAACTACATGTCTCGGGAACTCCACCGAGAATTCTGAAGTACAAGATTTAGATGCTTTCCTAGCTAGAAAATCAGCGACTACATTAGCTTCACGAAAGCGGTGAGTGATCTTCCATTGCACCAACTCCAAAAAGGGAATGGCAGATCTCCATTTCTGCAGGGCGAACCATGGAATCTCCCTTCTCTGAACTGCTGAGACCACCGACGCTGAGTCCGAGTCAATCCAAACACCCCTAGCATGATAATGTCTAGCTAGCAGAATACCCTCCAAAACTGCCTCAAATTCAGCTTCATATATTTGTTTGACTCCCAGAAAAATGCTAAAAGAGTCGATTACCTTGCCTTCATTGTCCCGTAAGACACCACCAGCACCTGCATTACCTGGATTACCAAGCGAACTACCATCCACATTGATCTTCATCCACGCCCTGGGAGGCTGACACCAGTGAACCTCAAGAGGTGAAGGGGAAGTTGGATTTCTAATACTTAAACCTATCTTCCTGCAGGTCATCAAGTCCAAAATCGAATGAACTTCTTCACTTGACCCATCACAGCAAAGCTGAACCTCTTGCCTTATACTTTGAAAGACATACTGCACTGCCCTTTCTTTATTTTCCTGCCTTCTTTTATTTCTTTCCCACCAAATATGGTTGATAGTGATGAGCAAACCCAACTTCCATGGCTTCTTTGTCTGAATCACTTGAGATTTCCTCTTCCACCACTTGAACAATGATTGAATGCTTGGGTGATTTACCCACGCCACTCCAAAAAAATCTAAAAAACTCTTCCATATTGATATGGAGAATGAGCAGTGTAAAAAAATATGAACCATACTTTCTTTAGCCTTTCCACACAGGTTGCATCTGGATGGGAGATAAACACCTTTTTGGCAAACCAGGTCGTCCCTTGGGATTCTGCCATGCACCACTCTCCATCCAAAAATGGAGTGTCTTGGAGGAAGATTCTTCTTCCAAATCAAAGAAGACCAGTTCACCTTCAAGGATTTCACTCTAACAGCCTCCCAAGCCGACCTTGAGGAGAAATACCCTGAAGGAACTAGCGACCACACCCTGAAATCCTCCATCTACAAACTCGGAATGTCAATCTTTTTAATCTGTCCAAAAATTTCATTAAGCATAGGAGATACTACCTCAGGTAGGCGCCATTCCCCATTTATGATAAACTCCCCCACCTTTGCTGACATAGAGACTTTGGTCACTATCCAGCGAAAGAAGTTCCATAATGGAGTTTGGACCCCACCATTTATCCTTCCAGAAATTTGCAAGCTGACCGTTCCCTATGATCCAGCGCTCCTTGTCATCCACAAAGGACCACATTTTCCTGAGACCTGCAAATATAGTGGAGGTGTTGCATTTTTTTAAGGATCTTCCATCCTTCTTTAGGAATCGAGCTCTAAGAAAGGTTAACGCTGCTCTCTTCTCCGTTTTGATCCTCTAAATCAATTTTCACAGCATTGCTTTATTGGAATCTTGCAGTCTCCTAAGACCCAGCCCTCCCTCATCCTTGGGCTTACATATAGAGTCCCACTTCATCGTGACAGCCTTAACCGTATCTACATCACCTGTCCAAATAAAATTCCGCATCCATTTCTCCATCATCGCCACTAGAGATGCAGACCACCAATAAACAGAGAAGTTATGGGTCGGCATTCCCGAAAGCACCAATTTAACCAATTCCACCCTACCAGCCATTGACAGCAATTTCCCTTTCCAACCCGCCAGTCTCCCCTTAACCTTGTCCATAATCGGCAACAAAGTATCTTTTTTAATCCTTCCCTTGAAGATTTCCACACCTAGATACCTTGCAGGGAAGGTACACATGGGAATGCCTAAAGTTTCAGATATTCGATGCTTCCTGGAAGGTGATATTTTCCCCAAAAAAAGTTTACTTTTTTCTAAGCTGATGCCCTGCCCAGAAAACTCTTGGTACTTTAGAAGAAATTCTTTAAGAGTCCTCACATACCTCATAGAAACATTGGAGAAGATGAATATATCATCAGCAAAGAGAATATGGGCAGGAGTTTTGACACCGCGAGGCCCATGAATTGGCTTCAATTTATTATTCTGGATCAGATGCTTCAAGCCTCGCGATAGCACTTCCTCCGCAATAATAAAGAGCATGGGAGATATTGGGTCCCCTTGCCTCAGCCCTCTCTCCACACCAAAGTATCCCTGTGGACCTCCATTAATCAAAATCGATATCTTAGAGGATATCAAAATTTGGTTCAGCCATATTATCCACTTCTCTGTGAATCCAAAGCAACGCAGCACCTAAAACATAAAGGACCACGAAAGAGTATCATATGCTTTTTTGATGTCAATTTTTAATCCCAGACCTCCCCCTCTCATAGAAGCAAACATCATATTGGCCAGTTCTGAGGCCACACTGATGTTGTCATGGATTAACTTTCCTTNATATTGGGTCCCCTTGCCTCAGCCCTCTCTCCACACCAAAATATCCCTGTGGACTTCCATTAATCAAAATCGATATCTTAGAGGATATCAAAATTTGGTTCAGCCATGTTATCCACTTCTCTGTGAATCCAAAGCGACGCAGCACCTGAAACATAAAGGACCACGAAAGAGTATCATATGCTTTCTTGATGTCAATTTTTAATCCCAGACCTCCCCCTCTCATAGAAGCAAACATCATATTGGCCAGTTCTGAGGCCACACTGATGTTGTCATGGATTAACTTTCCTTTTTGAAATGCCCCCTGCTCTTCAGATATCAGCCTAGGGAGCAACTTAGCAAGCCTCATTGCCATTATTTTGGAAAGAATTTTACAATAAAAATTCCCCATACACAGTGGCCGGAATTTATCGATAGAAGATGCTCCCTCCTCCTTAGGAATAAGTACCAAAAAATTGTTATTCACACCAGTGGGCAATTGACTAGTACTAAAGAAATACTTAACTGCATTGCACACCTCTAACTCGACAATATTCCAGCATCTTCTAAAGAAAGCTCCAGAAAATCCATCCGGACCAGGAGAGCTATCTGGGTCCAGGTCCCAAACAGCTCTTTTGATTTCTTCATTCCCTGGTAAGACATCGAGCACATATTGATCACCTTGATTAAGAATCATAGGTATAGATTCAAGAAGGTCCACATGCTCCACTAGAGGCACAGCTTTGTAAAATTGCTCATATGACTGAACTGTATAATTCCCTATCTGGTCGTTACCTTCCACCAAAGTCCCATCAGGAGTTTTGAGGCTTCTTATAGAGTTTCTGAGTCTTCTCATTTTAACAGAAAAATGAAAAAACCTAGAATTGCGATCCCCTTGCTTCATCCATCTAACTTTGGCTTTTTCGGCCCAAAGTTTTTCATGGTTTTCCATTGCTTTTAGTAGAGAGGTCTTCGCATCCGCTTCTAACCCAAACAACTGATCATCCATGCCATTTATTTCAATAGTCTGTTGCACCTGCGCTAGCTTATCCTTGGCTTCCTCAAGGGCTTTATTGAAATTCGGGAAAGCCTCTCTCCCCCAATTACGGAGCACACCCTTCAGCCTTTTGAGTTTCAGCATGAGAACAAATATCGGATTCCCTGAGACCCACTCTTCCCATGATGTAGCAACAACCTGCTCAAAATCTCCATGTTCCATCCAGAACTTATGGAACCTAAAGGGGCAATTACCGGGCCGTTGAGATAAAATTGAGGTGAACAATAATGGAGAATGATCCGAAGCAATTCTAGGGAGGACCCGTTGTCCACAATCCTGGAAAAAGTCAATCCATTCTTCATTACAAAAACATCTGTCCAGAACCGCCAAAACATTACCACGACGTCTATTATTAGACCAGGTGAATTTCCTCCCCGATGATGGCACTTGGGCCATCCCACAAGCATCCACCAGAGCACCAAACTCAGCAGCTGAACCCATACTAAAATTCCCTGGCCCCCTTTTTTCATGGGAGAACAAAGTCGCATTAAAATCCCCAATTATAGCCCAAGGAAGAAGAGGCTGGGGGAGATCAGCCACTAGCTTCAACCACAGATCCCTTCTTCCTACTCTAAAGCTGCTGGCATGAATGAAAGAAATCTGAAACCTTTTCAATTCCCACTTAATAATGATCGAAATGTGCTGCTCAGACTCAGAGACAACATCTGGGGTGTTCAAATTTCTCTTCCATAAAATCCACAAATTAGAGGGTTTCCCTACTCTACAATTGTAAATGAAAGAACTATTGAATCCCAATTTATTAAAAAATAAATTTGGAAAAGCACTTACCTCAATCATCGGCTCTGCTATACATATAATGTCCGGAGCTCTATCCTTAATAAACTGTCGTAAGGCATTCCTGCCTGCCGCCTTCTTAATTCCTCTGATGTTCCAGAAGAAAACCTTCATAAATAGTTACATGGAGGCAGAGTAGTGAGCAGCCTCATCATTCTGCTCTGTCTCAGAAACGTGCTTACCAAGTCTATCCGACCCTTCAACACGCTGCATGATCATATCTATTTCTTCCACTTCCTTATGATGAATAACTACTCGGCCTTCCACCAGGCACGATTGAGAAAGCTCAGTCAAATTATTCTCAACCCCCTCCCAAACTTGGCCCCTGCCACTCTTTCCCCCTCTGCCACCCCTTCCACCTGGTTTGTAATTAATTTTGCGCCGTGGTCGTAAAGCACGTACCATTTGAGAGTACTCCCTCTGTGTCTGAGGTTCCCTGACCTGAATATCACCCTCCCTGTGATCGCTCTCCTCACCTGATGCCTGCGATTCATTCTCAGACGGGTTAGAAGACCGGGTCGACCCAAGGACATCCACGTCCAAAGTATTATCCACTCTCTGCCCAACACCCATCGGATCCACCCCAGCCATAGCATTGTGAGGAATATTCTCAGTTGGGAAATATTCTTCACCATTTAAGTCCACCACTAAATCTTGGCACTTAAGGTAGCCCTCCACGTTTGGCTCATTACTGATTTGGGAAGTATTCCCATTTGCTGCATCTACCATTCTGGTAGGAGACCACATATTCCTTTCCTTTTGTGAAAGATTGTCGTCCCTGCCAGCTTCGTGACCACCGCCAACCTTATGAGAAGGCTGCTCAACTGCAATTTTCCCCACCGTTTTACCTCTACATTGGTTCGCATGATGTCCCAGTTTTTTGCACGAGAAGCATCGAACCATATTGTCTTCGTAGACGATTCGCTGATTGAACCAGAATATCGTCTCCTTTCCCGGTTGTCTTCGTTCCACTTGCATCTCCTCAACTCTAACGCCATTGAGCTCCATCTCAACTAGGACTCTTGCATAATTACCCATTGTTGCTTTTAATGTTTTATTGTCCAGGGCGACAGGCCTTCCTGCTACCTTTGCCATGGTCAATAGGATTCTCTCATGCCAATACTCCATGGGAAGCTCAGGGAATCGGATCCAAACGAGCTTAGTGTGAGAGTCATTATCATTAATATTAAAATCTGGGCGCCATCTCTGAAAGCGAATAATTTGTCCCCCTACTTTGATCGGTCCTCTCCTCCATATTGAGGCCATATCTCCCTCCTTCTCAAAACGAAATAGAATGAAACCCTTCCCTAGGGGAGAAAGGTTCACGTTCCCCTTTAGCCTCCAACTCGCAACCACCTCGCACCTTATATCATCCATAGATACAAATCTGAAGTTTACTTTGCCTATCAGCGCAAAGGAAAAAGTCTCCAGTTTCTCTTCATACGCTTCCTGTGGAATCACTACCCTCGTCAGAGATCCAACACGAATCGGATTTGGGAGATCCTCCACGTCAGGGAGAGTCTTCTTTGTCACCGTAGCATAAGATTTACGGGTTTTCCGATCCACTGGCTGTCCATCTTCATTATTTCTCTCATCCTCCCTCTCCTCCCCTTGCTCCACCGCAGTAACCACATCAGGAGTGGAGGGACACGCAGGGCGCAAAAAATCCGTGATCAATCGTTGTTTGCCTCTTTCCGGCAGCCTGCCATTGTTTCTTTCCCCTGTCAGGCAGGTCGCTCGATCTCCTTCACCCATCACAACCCCAGACAGATCTCCGAAAACCTCTCTTCCAGAGGATTCAATCACCTGCCAAACATGAGACTCTCATCGCTCGGATCTGCTCCTGGATATTAATCTTTAGCTCCTTTGTCTTCCTGCAAATGGATGATGAACAAAAGCCAAACCAAGGGAGGAAGGTTGATGGGCGTGTGTGAGAATCTGTTGAAGCCTCCGATCAAATCTTCCTCTTTCCCAGCTGTATTTCTCGTTTCTCGCCTAAATTAAAGTTGTGCGTAGTGCTAATGCAAAAGACTATTTTTATGGTCCCTTTTCTCAGTTTATGGTAGAATGTGGTAGGATTCATCAATCTTCCTATTCAAATATTCCTCACAGAATAGAGTTGCTGAAAAAAAAAGGAATTGACATTTGATGGAGGTTGCTCGTTCCCTTCTCTTTGAAATGAAGGTGACAAAATATTTTTGGGCAAATGCATTTTTACTTGCTTGTTATCTTATTAATCGTATGCCTTCTTCCATTTTACTTTGTGGTATTCCTCATTCTTTGTTGTTCCTTTTGATCCACTTTTTGTTCTTCCATCTCGTGTTTTTGATTGTGTTTACTTTATTCGTGATCATCATTTAAGTTTGTCAAAATTAAATCCTCAAGCTATCAAGTGTATTTTTTGGGTTACTCATGTACCATTAAAGGTATTTTGGTCTTAGCGGACCTCAAGTTATAGTTAGCAAGTTAGCTAGTTTCCCATCGCGTGTTTTGCTAGACTATTGTACCAACCACCAGGGTCCATTACACCAACCACAGCGTCCATTAAACTGCCTTCACCCTACAAAGTAAGCTCTCAAAGTCCTACCTTATTCTTCTTGGGTTTCAAATTCCATGGTTGCAAAGGAAAACCCACTTTTTATTCGCCAATCATAGGTCAACAGATCCAGTGAGAGTTGGTCGAGCTGACTTTCATTTCCTTCATCCAACGGGATGAGTAGAAGCTAACTCGGCTCGTTCTAATTGACCCAGTCACCTCTCCAACTACCGCTTTCACTATTCCTCATGGCCGATGCAAACCCTTACTCTTGGCTTGCTTTCCACCTTTATCTCAGTGAGCCATGTGTCGATTTAACTCAATTGCAGGGCACATTTCAAGTTTAGATTTAGATCCTCTCTAAACAGGGGTGGCCGGAGAAGGACCAGTCAGACACAAAACAAGAAAGTCTGGTTGGAACTTTCTCTCTCATATTTTTATCTGGCTGGTCTTTCTCCAGCCACCCCCCGGATGGAGAGGATCTGATATCCCATCCTTCTCAAAAGTCTTGCTGACTTTTGAGTTTTAGAGAAGTTTATGGTTACATACCTGAAGGCTATCCCCAATATTGATCACCAGAGCTCCTGGGACTGGTGGAATCTCTACCCAGTACTCTCCCTTATTTTCAGCATCTCTTCCATAGTCCATTTTAACATACAAACCACCAATCTCATCTTGTAGCAACACAGTTAAGGTGCCAATGTCGGAATGTCGGCCAGCGCCCACAGTTAAGTCTGGATTGGGACATGGTGGGTAGTAGTTCATGCTACATTTTCTTGCACCAATGTGTGCATCAACCATAGGGTCAACCAGTTTCACTCCAAGGCTCTCAAATAACACCCCCACTATCTTTCTCGCCATCTCTGGTGATGTCTTTAGGTAACAGAGCACATCTTCCCTGGCATCAAATAATTTATTTCAAGAAAACGATGATAAATGGCATGAAAGATAAAAATAAATAAATGGACACAATTCAAATCTGGACCCTGATTCTGGGTATTTGAAATATAAGGCAACAAGAATCCACTAAATGGTGGGCCCTGTAGGTGCCATGGGCTAGCCACACAGTTTCACACATATATAATTCTAAAGTAGTTCTCATTCACCACGGTGCTTGAGATGCACACAGCCACACAGGTATCAGAAGGGTATTTTGAAAAGGTACTGAAATTCTATAGAAATTTATGAACCCTAAGATGGTGGATGATCCATTCATGGTCCTCCATAGATTTAGGAAAAATTTTCCTTTATTTAATGATTGGATTAATCACATCAGCCCTCCATATAACAACAAAATGCCCTTGTGATCATGGTCAGCTGAAATAAGCAATAGTCCCATTCTTAAGCCTATGACATACATGTAGTTTGGAGCCCAATCAAGTTATACCAACAGCCAGGTAGTTTGCAGCCCAACAAAGTTATACCAACAGCCAGGCGATCCATCAGATTGTATAAGTCTGGATGGAATAAAAAAAGCAGAAAAAATGGAAAACCTAAAATTATATAATTATATAATGAACATAGATTTATGTAATTCAGTAAGATTGTCGTCTATGGTGAGATGAGATTTTTTTTTTTTTTTGATACCCAAGGTATCCGGATCTTTGACCTGATTAGTCCTTGGGGTCACTGTGATATTGCTTACACAGGACCGGGTCAGTCCAAGATAGAAACTCTCGTGTGGTGGTCCCAAGAAATTAGGTGCAACGGCAAAAGTTTGATGATGAGACCTCGCTTTCTGAGGCAGAGTACCGTGTCCCCTCTAAGTTCCTACTTAATTATCAATAAAGAATAAAATTATAATGCATATCTTCACATCTCTTTAGATTTCCATCAAAGAAAGAATCCTCACTACAAGTTTATAGCGAATTCAAGACGTCATACCACCAACAGTTATATAAAGGTTAACCTGTTCGGATCATCAGAACAATGTGGATGAAGATTAAAGTTTTAAAACCTGCCCAGCCATAGAACCATTGAAATATTCAATTTCTAGTTTGACCCAATTCTCCCCTATTGGGAGGGGTATGTGAACCTTAAATGTGTCCATTTCTGGTGTAGCCCACCTAAGCTCACTGCTTTGCAGGTCGGAATAAAAAAAAATGAAAAGACGGTTCAGACTCAACACCGCCAATCTTGTTGGATTGGGCTCCTCTCTAACGACAATACCCTCAGATGCCCTTCCAATGATCATCCAAGGGCTGGAAGGTTTGATCACACATCCTAACACTTGTCATCACCTGAGAATGTATGTCCACGGCTTCTAACCCTTGGATGGATCGTTGAAGGATAGTTGGTGTTGGAGAGGATCCCTAATGATCAAACCCAGACTTGATCAGTAGCATTTCAGGATGAACCCCAACTCACCCCCCTCCCCTCCTCCTGAATTCTTATCCAAGCAAGGATAATAACCTTCCTAGCTAACCTAATGGTGTAAGACTAACCTGACTTCTTCTGGCCAGTCTTTCATAACATCATCATCAGAGGTATAAACCATGCTCAAAAAATCCCTCCACTTGAATTCCTTCTCCTTCTCTGGGAGAAAGCTAGTACCATATGTCACGTACGGGCTAGGACTCACCCCCTTCAGATACACTGCTTTCTTCTCCACTGGTTGATTAAAGAACCGGTGAGCTGCATCTTTGAGACGCTCAAGCAGTTCAACAGGCACACCATGGTTCACCACTTGGAAGAACCCAAAAGTTTCCGCAGCCCTTGTGAGAGACTCAACAATTTTTCCATGGTTAGGTCCATCAAGCTCCGAAAGGTCGATGGGTTGAGCTACATGTGTTCCTGCGTCTTGCTTACTGATCCTTTCTTCTAGAGGTTGGATGTATACGTTAGGCACCTTCTGTAAGCCGGAATCAACGAGACCCTTGACGCCGTAACCCTGCCGGACTACAAAGTCAAACAGAGAGTTATGGTCAGCGAAGGTTGGTGCCATTTGAGTTGGAAGGCCTATGAAGGTGTAGAACTGAAGATGGTTAATTGGGATGAAGAGGCCCTTCAAAGGTTCTTTATTAATAGTCCCTTAGTTTCTTTTTTCTATAAGTAATAAAAATCTATTAAAGAATACTAGACAAGTGCATGTTCTGAGGATCACATTTAATTGGTAGGCCTATAAAGGTTAATTGGTAGGCCTAATCTTAAATAAAAAACGGTTAGGATTAAATTGTATTTCAAAAACAATAGCTAAAATGCTCAATGGCCACAACTTGGTACTAGGGTACTATAAAGGTTCTAAATCACTAGCTAGCGTTGCTCAAAATCTCCTCCACGTGCCATCTTATCTCCTTAGTTGCTTCAGTCGAAATGGTAGAGTCCTTGTGCTTGCCTCAATATGGTCTTTTGTCCGCACATAATTGGACATAAAAGAAAAATATGTATTTTGATGGAATAAATTGTTAGCCCATCCTCTCATGCCCAAAGTCGTCAGAAAAAGTTGAACAAATTAGAATGGTGTGGTTTGTGTATGGGTTAGGGATAATTCGGGTTGGGGAAAAGAGAATGTCCTTGGTTAGGGATTGCTTTATGCATGATTCATACATGGAATATCTTGCATTCCCCAAGATACTGGCTGGGTTCGACTTCCCATTCGAGAAAGCAATCTCATTCATGTGTTTTCAAATAAAATAATAGATGATAATAAATATCCTGAAAAAACCTATATTGCAATCAGCTGGAATAGTATTGGAATTAAACAGATACAATATAAGTTGTTGGAAATTAAAAGCAGAGGAAAACTCAGTTCTCAACCCAAGAGGGCTTGACGCCCATATCCTTTCGATGAAATCACACGATAAAAATGTACGTCAGGTAGATTCAGGATGGGAATGACAAAAGCCATGTATTGGGTCTAATGTCATCCATCTCGAACAAGTCTTTTGTGGTAATTCATCCAAGAACAAGTCTCCAAAAAAATACTTTAAATTTCGGGTGAATGTCCAAGTCCAAAAGAATCACCACCAGTGAGAGCATAGATAAGAGCATTTACACCTGTTGGAATTTCCACTGGGATTAGAGTTGGAAATATTTTGTAATATCTAGCTGCTAATTTAACAGTAGAAGCTCTATTATGTGACAGATTGCATCTCTAGGAATCTTGAGTTGGTTGGAGGGGGTTACTCAAAATAATATTCACAATGTCTAATGGAAGATAAGCGGTGAGCAAAGTGATAAGCAGGTGTAGCTTCACTTACCTTGTTTAATAGAGAATTCATAGGGTCCAGATTTAGAACACTACTCAAACAGGGTGCATTTGGTATCCAAAGGTCATGCCAAAAATGAGTTGATTCTCATAGTCTCTTAGTTGAATATTCAATCCCTTGGTGCTTCTTTTAGTAGACAACTCCACTCTCAATCGCATTGCCAAAGACTACCCAACCTTCTGCCCCGGCATAGGCATCATTGAAGCATCATGCCACTTTTTCATTGCCTAAGTTAAACCTTCAAAATACCTGTGGGGGAAGGTGAGTGCTGTGGGAGATCGTCACAAGGGAGGGTAAGTGGGAAGAAGACTAAGTACGGTTAGTACGATCACACCAAATGTGAAATTACATAACTATCAATCTTATTACATTATTGTTAAATGAAAATAAAAAAATAGTGAAGCCTATCAATTCACTCTTCATAGTGACATATTGAACAACCTTTTATTTAATTAAAATGGGTAGAGGACTACATTTTATACACATTATATAAAATTTTTTTACTATCATCCGATCCATCAGGTGAAAAAAGAAAATAATGTCCAAGATAATCTCAAGTGATCTTAGCAAAATCAAGAGATTTCTTCCCTGCATGAGCCTTGGTGAAATAGTTGCTCATGTAATCTTGAAACAAGACCTCATTGTAATGAACCATCCCATCCTTCTCAACTACTTGAGGAAATGGCGCAATCTTAGTCGTCGGTTGAGGGCATGAAACCCTCGAATGTGCGCTTGTAGTTCAAACTCAATGTTCTGGACTCTTGTATCTCCCATTGCTCAGTATCTGGCACACCAGAGAAGAGAAAGGAAAAAAATGCTTAGTGAATGATGACAGTAGTTATTATCTCATCGACTTGTCACTTTGACTCAGTGAGTCATGTGTCGATTTAACTCAATTGCATTTCAAGTCATAGTTTTGAGTTTTAGATATCACTTATGGTTATATACCTGAAGGCTATCCCCAACATTGATGACCAGAGCTCCTGGGACTGGTGGAATCTCTACCCAGTACTCTTCCTTTTTTTCGGCATCTCTTCCATCTTCCATTTTAACATACAAACTGCCTATCCCATCTTTTAGAAACACAGTTAGGTTACCCACGTCGGAATGCCGTCCAACACCTATAGTTAGCTCCGGATTGGGACATGGTGGGTAGAAGTTCCATCTTACACTCTCTTGCACCAAGGTATGCATCATATATGGGGTCATCCAACTTTACTCCATGGCTCTCAAATAACACCTCCACTTTTTTTCTCACCATCTGTGCTAATGTTTTAATGTAACAGATTACAATTTCCCTAGCATTCAAACACTTTCATTTCAAGATAATGATGATAAAAGGAATGAAAGATAAAAATATATACATTGGTGTGCCCAACACTGAACACCAAGCTTGGCACCACAATGGACCTAGTGCAAAACTCTATAGAATAAGGTGTATTTTGAGTAGTCAAAATGTCAGCATTATTGACGTTATTTTGTCTTATATATAAAAAGATTTTTTTTTATGTACACAAATGAAGGTTACAACTTATTGTTATCAATGTATGGTTACTTTAGAAACGTAAACTAAAGTGATGTAGAAAAAATGGAAAATAAAGAACAAATAATAACACAATGAATACAGATTTGTGTGATTCAAGAAGATTTGTCTACGTTCATAATGAGATAAAATAATGCTTCATCATCAATTGAGAATATGATTATAATATTTTTATTTATTATTATTATTATTATTATTATTATTATTATTATTATTATTATATATATTGTAGAAATGCCTCTCATATAGCTTACGGGGAAAGAATCCTCTACAAATATATAGAAAATTCAAGATATCATATCCCCAACAATTCCTACCGTTCTCTCCCTCTCTGATTTGCTTTTCTCTTCTATTGAACCAAAAAAAAAA
>NW_024868208.1:99902-100323 GCF_013358625.1 Macadamia integrifolia | reverse complement strand
ATTTCATAGAATTGTATGAGATCGGAATTGCAGACGATTTTTTTCCACACTCTTGGCTTGTGAATTTAGAATCTACTTTCTCTCTCTTCATTTAATGAATTTTAAATCCACATATCAAGAACATACGAGATTATTTTTGTACGTGGACATTTCACATGCAATAATATTGGGATCCCAATCCTCTTCAACTATTAATAATACAATTCTCAATGCACATGACACGTGTACATTTTTTAAATCCAAGGCTAAGTTTAGGATTAAAATGGATTTGAATTCAAAAAAATTTACAATTAAAATATCGTACAAATGTCGCTCGCGTGCACAGAGAGAATTACACATTTAAGAATTAAGAAGGGTTTATGTTGTTAGTTTTGTTTTTTTTCTTTCGTGTGTGTGTATGTATATATATATATTTTTTTTT
>NW_024868208.1:98872-99882 GCF_013358625.1 Macadamia integrifolia | reverse complement strand
TTTTTTTTTTTTTTATTATTATTTATATGATTTATAATATGCACAAGTAGGGTTATCAAAAGCTGGCCTCTCGTACACCCAAACAGAACCAAACGATTTAGCTTGTTTAAAGATCAATTAACTTGAACCTGATTGTGGACCTATAATTTCTCAATTAAATATAAATATGTTCATGACTAGCCTAAAAGCCCCACTTGACTAAATGATGAAGACCAATTAAATCGGACTAAAGCCTATTGGGACCGACATAAGGAAATTAAGAAGGGATTGTACCAAATAAGACGAAACAAATGGGATCCTTATCCATTCACTATGGTGGACACCAACTAAATCCAACGAAAACTTATTGGGGCCGATACAAGGAAAGGAGGGACTGCACTAGAGCAAAAGAAACAAATTGAGATACTTACCATTCCACTATGGCCAACAAAATGTCTTCAAATAGGTGTAATTATAAGATTTGTCATTGTAAGTCGTCTTATACTTAAGATCATAATTAAGCGTGATGTTTTCATATTGACACTAAGAGGGCTGAATCAGCATCTTTTACTTTTTGCAATACACCCAAACATGGCTGTCTTCAAGCAAACCTTGATTGGCTGGCGCAAATCAATTTTACCAATCACATACACAACGTATGTACTTTCACCTTGCTACTACAAAGTGATCAGATCTATCAGACAGTGTATACCTACTCTGTAAGTCACACGCACTCCAATATGCAATTGAGAGTAAAACATGAACAACACTAGATATACGTGATTCGGCCAATATGCCTACTCCACGGGGTAATACACTTACTAGGTTTTCGCATTATATCCCACACTTTACTTTTCAACCACTACAACTGTCCAGGAACACTTATTCCCATTTTAATCTGAGATACAACTCAAACAAGGATAATAACCCCAAAACCTAAACGAGCCCAACTTGTTTAGTTTACAATTTTCAATCAATAAAATCAATCTCAACCCAATACATAACAAACCTTAGAATACAAAAAAAAAAAA
>NW_024868208.1:92674-98852 GCF_013358625.1 Macadamia integrifolia | reverse complement strand
AATCTTATTACATTATTGTTAAATGAAAAAAAAAAAAAAATTAGTGAAGTTTATCAATTCACTCTTCATAGTGACATATTGAACAACCTTTTATTTAATTAAAATGGGTAGAGGAGTACATTTTATACACATTATATAAATTTTTTTTACTATCATCCGATCCATCAGGTGAAAAAAGAAAATAATGTCCAAGATAATCTCAAGTTCAGTTAAGAAATGTCTAAGATAATTTCAAGTGATCTTAGAAAAATCAAGAGATTTCTTCCTTGCATGAGCCTTGGTGAAATAGTTGATCATGTAATCTTGAAACAAGACCTCATTGTAATGAACCATCCCATCCTTCTCAACTACTTGAGGAAATGGCGCAATCTTAGTCGTCGGTTGAGGGCAAAAAAATATAGGGCATGAAACCCTCGAATGTGTGCTTGTAGTTCAAACTCAATGTTCTGGACTCTTGTATCTCCCGTTGCTCAGTATCTGGCACACCAAAGAAGAGAAAGGAAAAATGCTTAGTGAATGATGACAGTAGTTATTTATCTTTATCGACTTGTCACTTTGACTCAGTAAGTCATGTGTCGATTTAACTCAATTGCATTTCAAGTCATAGTTTTGAGTTTTAGATATCACTTATGGTTACATACCTGAAGGCTATCCCCAACATTGATGACCAGAGCTCCTGGGACTGGTGGAATCTCTACCCAGTACTCTTCCTTTTTTTCGGCATCTCTTCCATCTTCCATTTTAACATACAAACTGCCTATCCCATCTTTTAGCAACACAGTTAGGTTACCCACGTCGGAATGCCGTCCAACACCTATAGTTAGCTCCGGATTGGGACATGGTGGGTAGAAGTTCATCTTACACTCTCTTGCACCAAGGTATGCATCATATATGGGGTCATCCAACTTTACTCCATGGCTCTCAAATAACACCTCCACTATTTTTCTCACCATCTGTGCTAATGTTTTTATGTAACAGATTACAATTTCCCTGGCATTCAAACACTTTCATTTCAAGATAATGATGATAAAAGGAATGAAAGATAAAAATATATACATTGGTGTGACCAACACTGAACACCAAGCTCGGCACCACAATGGACCTAGTACAAAACTCTATAGAATAAGGTGTATTTTGAGTAGTCAAAATGTCAGCATTATTGACGTTATTTTGTCTTATATATAAAAAGATTTTTTTTTTATGTACACAAATGAAGGTTACAACTTATTGTTATCAATGTATGGTTACTTTAGAAACGTAAACTAAAGTGATGTAGAAAAAATGGAAAATAAAGAACAAATAATAACACAATGAATACAGATTTATGTGATTCAAAAAAATTTGTCTACGTTCATAATGAGATAAAATAATGCTTCATCATCAATTGAGAATATGATTACAATATTTTTATTTATTTATTTATTTATTTATTTATTTATTTATTATTATTATTATTATTATTATTATTATTATTATTATTATTATTATATTTTTTTTTTTTTTGTAGAAATGCCTTTCATATAGCTTACAGAGAAAGAATCCTCTACAAATATATAGAAAATTCAAGATATCATACCCCCAACAATTCCTACAGTTCTCTCCCTCTCTGATTTGCTTTTCTCTTCTATTGAACCAAAAAAAAAATTCTAAATCCCCAAAACTCAGTGTAAACCCTCGCCAAAAACCTCTTATTCCCAGTAAAATCAAAGGAAAAAGAGTTCCAACTCCCAGATCACCTTTCACTCTTCATTCTCTATAGCCTATCGAAGACTCCTCTCGAGGTTATGGCCAAATAAGCTCGTTGTTCCATCTCAAATTTTTCTTCCCAACAATTCCCCCTTTTTTCCCCCTTTCTCAGCTCATTTTTCCAAAGACAAGAAACCTAGAAAGCGAAAAACCCATCTTGCCTTTCTTTTTTGCTCATTTTGTAAACCCACCTTTAGGAATAGACTAAACTCACCCTCTCTTAATTCTTCTTTCCTTCTCTTCCTTTCACCCTCTCACCCTCTCACGAGAAGTTCCTCTTTTAACCTTGTAATTGATTTTTTGGTTGTTTTACCTAATAAATGGTCCCCCTTCTCCCCTAAATTATGTTAGTGATCCCTTCTCAAATTCTCCTACGTCACTATTTGTGGATTTGATATCTCTATTAAATAAATGATGAAGACCAATTAAATCGGACTAAAGCCTATTGGGACCGACACAAGGAAATTAAGAAGGGATTGTACCAAATAAGACGAAACAAATGGGATCCTTATCCATTAACTATGGTGGACACCAACTAAATCCAACGAAAACTTATTGGGGCCGATACAAGGAAGGGAGGGACTGCACTAGATAGGAAGAAACAAATTGAGATACTTACCCATTCCACCATGGCCGACAAAATGTCTTCAAATAGGTGTAATTATAAGATTTGTCATTGTAAGTCAGTCTTATACTTAAGATCATAATTAAGCTTGATGTTTTCATATTGACACTAAGAGGGCTGAATCAGTATCTTTTACTTTTTGCAATACACCGAAACGTGACTGTCTTCAAGCAAACCTTAATTGGCTGGCGCAAATCAATTTTACCAATCACATACACAACGTATGTACTTTCACCTTGCTACTACAAAGTGATCAGATCTATTAGATAGTGTATACCTACTCTGTAAGTCACACGCACTCCAATATGCAATTGAGAGTAAAACATGAACAACACTAGATATACGTGACTCAGCCAATATACCTACTCCACGGGATAATACCCTTACTAGGGTTTCACATTATACCCCATACTTAACTTTGCAACCGCTACAATTGTCCAGGAACACGTATCCCCATTTTAATCTAGGATACAACTCGAACAAGGACAATAACCTCAAAACCTAGGCGAGCCCAACTTGTTTGGTTCACAATTTTCAATCAATAAAATCAATCTCAACCCAATACATATCAAACCTTAGAATACTAAAAAAAAATTGATTTTTAGATATGGATTACATCAATCTGTGTAATCTTACTTGTTGCTCAAACGACACCTCAAATGCTCTTAAACTTTATTACGATTGATATGTTGATTATTAAACCATCATACAACAGCACCCAATAGAAATCAATCTCTCTCTCTCTCTCTCTTGATATGTTGATTATTAAACCATCATGACAACAGCACCCAATAGAAATCAATCTCTCTCTCTCTCTCTCTCTCTCTTGAGGAGCAACACCGACAATGAAAGTACATCACCTTTCTCCTTTCTCTCCTAAACTGCCGCATCAGCACAACTCTAATTTGTTCAAGAGTTTTAGTCAACAAAAAACATCTCATCCCTATCTAGCCAAGACTCATTTCTTGATTGTGCTTATGTCACAAGTATATCAACAAGATGGGGAGCCATTAATCCAAGAGTTGTCCATAGCTTTTAAGAACCCAATTCAGATTTACAATAAATTTTATTAATCTTAGAAAACTTTCATATTTTCAAATTTCAAATAGACTTTGCTAACAATAATACTTCTTTCCTGTATGGGTAATACATATTCACGCAAGAAAAAGATCACACAAGATCTATATTTCTTAGACTCCTTATATTGAAACAATAACTTAACTGATAGGATGTTGACACATGGTCCTAAAAATCCTTTGCTATAAAATTTCCTTTCTTTCCATTATCACATGTAACCGTAATTTAAACCAAGCTCTTCGACTCCAACTGAACAGCAACACTATTCTTTATTTTCTTATCTGGGCAACACATGTAAATTACATGTAGAATTCCTACTGTATTGCTGCTCCTTTGTATCATTTACCAACCAGCTTAGCTTCACTTTTTATAATGCATGTGATGACAACTTGGGTAGCAAATTATTGAGATACTAAGTGGGCTGATTTCATCATGTTATTTACCCAATTCAATTGGATTGCATCAAGTCACATAAATTAACAATTGAACCAAGATGGTTCAAATTGAACCATAGAATCAAATAATTAATCATCAATTGTTGATCAACTCCGATAAATTAATTTAGCATTTATCAACTCTTCAGCCCCTCCAATAAATTAATTTTGCTAGAAACAATTTGGCACTTGTATATGACAACACCAATTACAATACATGTGCATCACCGAAACGCTGCACACATCACCTCCTAGTTGCCAACAATGACAACATTCAAATCAAGTTGTATATCAAAGCTATATCTTTTTCTCCCTCCAGGTAATCTTTTTGTCGGTCCAAGTAAGGCGCATTCACTTTGCCCACTACGAATCACTAATAGATCAACCCCCTTAGGGTTAATTAAGCTAGATCTCGTTAATTTATCCTCCACCAGCTCGTCTTTTAGTCCAATTAGGTAGAATTTAAGTATGGGGCAATTATTATCGTCTCCTACACTTAGTCTATATTAACTGATACTCCCTTATGTTAAACCCTCTTCTATATTTACTGATACTCACTTATGTTAAACTTTCTTTGTGATACTCCTTTACATAACTTATAGTTGTTCTTCTACCTTGTTATTTATAAATACCAAAATTACCCTTCCTTCTCGCCTCATAACACGGTTGCGTTTTTCTCCATCAGCTCTCCTCCTCAAGATTATAGTGGGACCCACATTATCTTCTTCAGCTCAACCCCTTGAAACATTTTCTTGGAAACCATCTCCATTAATGGCAAATAGAGTGCATAGTGTACGAGGGGCAAGGTGATGTATTATGGTTGCGATGGCAATGCTGTGTGCTATGGGTGTGCGATGCAGAGAGGATGGAGCCAGAGTGCCGCGGTGCCGGGGTCAACTCGGGGTTGAAAGCTGAGGAGCTCAAGGGCCAGAGCTCCTCACTGATTTTCATACCTCTCGTCCTGTCCAAACACAAGTAATCGGTATTTTTTTTTTGGCAGCTTCAATTCATCAAAATTAAGTCTCTCTGACTGCAGCTCATGTCGGAAAACCAAGGAATCACAATTAAGTGGTCTGCAAGAGTTTGGTAATCTCTCCCTTGATCTCCAAAGATGATGCGGGTCCCACTATTTTTAGAGGGTGAGAGATGATGAGAAAAAAAAAAAAAGCAACTCGTTATGACTCATGGAGTGAGAAAGAAGGGTAATTTTGGTATTTAAAAAACAATACGAGAGAAGAAGAGGTAAAAATATAAAGGAATTATATGTAAGGGAGTATCACTGTATCAGATGGAAAGAAAGTTTGACATAGGGAGTATGTATAAATGTAGGCTAATTGAGTATAGAAAAGTAATAGTAATTGGCCCTCTAATTATTTACAAGTCCACGTGAAACTTTCTAAATAAAATATATGATCATATGCCAAGTTAAGGGTCGACTGCAAAATTTTAATTATATACCAGTCCCATACATGCAAGGAAAAATCTCAAATCATCTTAGATACCTGATATGGCACCACCAAACTTCCTCTCCCCTATGACTTTGGAATTTTCTTCCATCTTTTTAGCTGATTTGATATTGATTACTAAAATACCTAAATGTCTTTTTGAGAGTATATAATAGGTTTTACAAACCTCAAAAAAAAAAAAAAAAAAAAAAAAAAAAAAAAGAGTTTATATGTTTTGTTTCATGATATACCATCTGAAGTATGTTAATTTGTTAACTGAACTTAAGATTATCTTAAGTTGCTATACATGAATTTGTTCAGCAACCAAAGTTGGATAAATAGGCAAGTTTTCTCCATAAATTGGTCAAGCATAGGCCAAAGAAAATTTACTATGTGGTAAAGAAATCTTATAAAATATTGATTGAAAGGCTAAAGTATTTAAGAAGAAATAGTATTACGTATAAAATGTGATGAAAATGTTTGACATGCAGTGAATCATATGGTTGTGTTTGCTCACTAAATTTGACATATGGATCGTCACAAGTTATTTTATCTATCCAATGATTCATACTATAAAAAATAATCGGCCAGGTGATAATAAAAAACTGTTACCAATTGTCAATATATGGTAGTGGCAATATATTACCGTTTTTAATATTTTCTAATTCAATGCTAGGTTACCAGGTATTGTAAGCAGATAAGTTATACACTAAGCATTTTGGACCCTTTCAGAGTACGTGAGATAGAAAGCGCTACATACAATTCTTTTGAGTAATTTTATATTTATTCAGATATATTCTATCACCATAAATTAAAGGCAAGATGATCAGCACGCTAAAGTGTCACACGGA